>NW_010185078.1:13148-16673 GCF_000695765.1 Mesitornis unicolor | reverse complement strand
ACAGATTGAATTTTTCTATTCCATCCCATTCATTATAGACAACCTCATTCTCATTATTCCCTGACAAACCTTGGCATCAGAAATCTATGACAAATATTATGACAGACCAATAAAGATAAGAAGTGGTCACCCAAAAGAGCTGTGCCCTTATGAAGCGCTTTTCGCCTTACAAAATAAGAAATTCAGCAAAGAAGGTCATAGCCTTTGAAGTTTTCTACATTAGCCATCCCACCAAGACTGATAGTTGCCTGTCTTTGTTCTCAGATAAATGATCTAGACAGAAAGACACATCAAATCTTCTTTCAAAATGAGTTTCAAAAATACCAATGGTTTAAAACATTTATAGAGCCCAGTAGGCCTCTGTCTACATACATTCTGAGTTTTCTCAAATCTGACCTGCTAAAGATTGCTTTGGCAAATGTCTAAGGCAAGGAGACTTTCTTAAACTTATATTTCTGGTAATTAGCAAATCAAATGCATTGTCACAGCAAGGAACCAGGGAGAGGAAGATTAGTGAGAGAAAGGGAGGAAAAAAGTAGAATTTATCTCTGAAAACAAGAGGCAGAAGGAAAGAAGAACCTGGAACTGTTTCTCATCACAGATTTGAGTTGAGACGAGCTGTTCATCTGACTATAGCAGTGTACAGAGTCCCTTCCATAGAAACATTTCAGCTAGAACAATCCTCCTGGCTAATACAGCAGCACACACGGACCTTTGGTAGCTCAGTGAATAAGAAATGTAGGTATCCTGACTATGGGCAGTCTTTCCAAAGAGGGAATCTTTATAAGGATTAAGTTACAATGTGGGGGGCGGGGGGGCAGAAATGTAGTGCTATTACTTAATGGGACATGTATTCCTACATGTGAAAGGTCCAGAACTGGGCATTCCAGGGGATCATGTGAGGGACCAGGGGTACAGGACTCATAAAGGCTGGTTCATGCTTTGTCAAATCTATATGTAGCCCTCACAGTGGTATTCATGAAAACCCCAGGCGTATTCGAAGATTAGGACCATATAGACCCTCATAGAATTTGGCTTCAAGACTGGTTACAGAACAATATAAAATGACTGCAAATTGTGCATCATAATGAAGGTTTTATTCTTTTTAAATTGTAGAAGGGTAGATTAAATGAAGGTGCATTGATCCTGGCAATTTAATTGCAGAAATGTCTTTTGCCAGAAGAAAAATAAGGCAAAAATTTACCATTGTTTTTTGTTGGTTTTGGTTTTCGTTGTTGTTTTTTCTTTTTTTTTTAGTTCCTATAACTCTTGTAATATCTTCTATGGGTAAAAAAATAAAACACAGATATCTAGCTCCAATAAACTTTGTCAATGAGTAGCAGGGACTTACATCTTTCATAGCTGAAATATTTTTTTCTTGTGCTACTCTCTTGGAATTATAGTTTCACTAGCATGACTATAGTTAAACTCTGACAGTTTTTCTATTTTATAAATATGTACCCATTTATACACACACCCTTATATTTACCAGGATCTACAATTCAGCCAACAAAATTAACTTCAGATAGAAACTTAAATGTTTGGGTTTTTTCTGTCTTCTTTTTTTATTTTTATTTTTCTCTAGAATTCATCCTACTAAGGTTGCTCTCAAACATTCTGGAAATTTTTAATGTGAAGAAAAATTAAATTAAAAATTCTATATTTTTATTCTGTTCAAGCAATTGTGCGATTCCAGCTTAGTTTTATGCTAATTATAGCAAATCTTTTTTAATGAGAAAGTATTTAATAATTCTAATTAAAAACTTGGTAACAAAAAGTAAATACAGTTCAAGCAATCAACACTTTATTTAATTTTGAAAAGTTCATAATTATTATTAGTAAATCAGATGAGTGCTTGTGGGTAGCAGTGACATTAACAGAACAGAAGTGTCAGTACAAAAGCATAGAGTAAGACAAAATCCCTTATTTGGAAGAACTTCCAAAGAGATTTTGTGGTCCACTGCATCAGGGAAAAAAAAAACCAAAACATTAACAAGTGCATGGTTGAAATCACTGTTGTACACTAGTAATGTCAGTCATCACAGTCAGTGAATGTACAAGTCTTCTCACACTTCAATCTGACACAGTATCAAACAGGCTGGGCAAAATCAGTTAATGAATTGGAATTAAAGATAATGGAGTCTGCAACCTGAAAAGGGGGCTCCTTTTTAAATTTAGGGTAAAAATAAAGCTGATAACAAAAATATCCTTTTTTTAATTTGAAAGTTGGGGAAAAACGTTATATTCAACACTTCTCTGACATATTTTATGAAAGGTGACAACCTCAATAGCTGTAGGTGTAATGTAATTAGACTTTATTATCCTCGTTTTACAGATTGCAATCTGAGACATAGCAATCAAAAGCTACACAATGGAAAGAGATTATAACACAGAGTCCTATTTTTGGGGATAAAAGAACTTTCACTGACTTTAATAAGCATTATTTGTATCTCATAGTGATAAAAAAAGCTTTCAGTTTTCATGGCCCTCAGCCTGACACTGTATCCTCCAGTAGTTTTTACTATCATTCAGGCAAGACTTTTTTAATTTATCAGCTACAGCCAAACTAGACTGTTAAAGACACTTTAGAGAGATTTTATGTGTTATAGAGTAAATGAGGTGATCAACAGGGGTTCCCTCTGTGGTCTAGGTATCCCACAGAGTTGAATTCCAAAGGAGTGAGTAATTATATGTTCCTTTCTGTCTGGTGGATCTAGGTGTGAGAAAAGGCAACTGAAGTGCTTTGTGATTCAGTTAGTGTGGGCAGGTATGTTCCTTAACCTTAATGAGACAATTAAGGAGGTCTCTGAAAAGGACGAGGGGGTGTCTAGCCACATTTCTAAGTAAAGAGGGTGCTAGAGGGAAGATAGCAAAGCTTACATAGAGAACAAGCTGAAGTTGTACTAGACAGCTATATATAGTAGGGTTTTCGTTTGAACAGGGTTTACTTGTCTTTTTAAAAATCTTAAAACCATTCTTAGTTTTGGAAGATGCAGCTGTGATTATTAACACCTAACTGGCATTTTGAAGAGGGAAAGGGAAGTAAGAATGTTTAAAAACATTGAGAGGTACTCTTTTTTACAATTTCACTACTTAAGAGTTGAGTGCATCTACATATGGTTTTCCTGTTTGTCCCAAAACATTTATGTTCTTCAGTGTAAGAAGAAGGAAAGAAAAAAAAAAAAGGAAAAATAAAAGCTAAATTGGATATATGGAAAGGATCTACCTCTGGAAACCTGTGGAAGACACATAGTATTGGATATGTTGCTCATAAGTTTATTTCTACATTCTTCTGATATTTGGTATTTCTAAGTTTTGGATGAGTTTTGATTTCTTGTTTTTTTTTGGTTTTCCAAGGAAAAGTTTCCCAGAGAATTATAGAGGAATTTATGGACGCACTTTACAGTTACACAGTCCCCATAAATAGTATGTCCTATATAAACAAAACATAATAATAAGATCTCTCAATTCCCTGCTGAAATGCAGCCACACTTAGGTGGAAGGGAGATACTGTTCAGTGGTGCA
>NW_010185078.1:10660-13117 GCF_000695765.1 Mesitornis unicolor | reverse complement strand
AGAAGGAATGCAAGGAAGGCTGATGGTAATTGTCCGTGTTGAAATTTGCAGACACACTGCAAACTTGCTACACCTTTTTTTTGGTGGGAGACAGATTATGAAGAACACCTGAAGATTATATTAGCACTTCTTTCTTCTTATTGTGACAAAAAAATTCGTACTAAACTCTTCTTATTCATAGCATAAACCGCGCAATACAAACCAAAACATGCTTCTGGCTGCAGCAGGTACTCGCTGTTCTGCTTATCTTAGCAGATGTGCACCAGTCAAGCAAAGTAATTCTTGTAAGACTCCAACTGCCTCCCACACCTTTGCAGACTAATGACAACTGCTGTACACCCTGGCCTCTGTCTTGTCAGTTACAAATCCCTCTCTTTGCATAAGATCAAAGAAGAAAATTAGACTTACTAAGAGCAAATAAACTGAAGATTTTTTTACCAGAATAATACTTATCTGCTGGCATAAACTCTTCCCAAGCACTCCAGTTCATACACTCTCCGTATTACTGTGGCCCATTTTCTTCAGCTTGTAATGTTTCCCACAGAACCCTTTCCTTCCACAGAAATGCTTGCATTAACACTGCTCAGTCACAACACATAAGGGAAGAAATACTTTGATACTTTCATTATGCTTGAGAAATTTTTGAGAAGCTGAGCAGTTTTTACTATTAGTTATCTTGTATAAGGCTTACCTGATAATGGCTGGTCACCTTGCAGTTACACTCAAATAAGTTTAGGTTCATTTAAAAACAAATAATAAAATCTTATTTACCAAATTAAATTAAAACCACACTCATCCACATAATTTTCTATAGCTATAGCTATTCTAAAGTACTAATGAAGATAAATGTTTAATATTCTACGATCATACCTGAAAATTTCCTTTCCTTCTAGGAAAGGAAATTCCTAGAATTCCTTCCTTTACTTGAGCCTATACTAGGTGTTTATTCTAAATTATATTAATTCAGCTTTCCTACGCCTTGACTAGTAAGCCTGCATATCTGTAGAGGTAGACTTGTTCAATTTCTACCACAAGGGTTTAGGAGTGCTCCTACCATTTTGGGGTCTCCAAGCAGGAGGTCTAATCCACTGTATCCAAGGTTTTTCCTCTTTTTCTCTCAAAGTTCAGTGCTCGCCTCCTTTCCTGTAATACATCTTCATGTCTTTCCAGTGTCAAGCTGGCCCTTATCGAACTTATGAAGTCAAATCTTTGTGGCTGACATGGCACTTACAGTCCAGAAAACTCATATGCCAAATTTTCCTTCAGGCTCAACATCACACTCAATGATGTGATGAATGTCAAATCTGAACAAGGTTCGGCTATTTTGGGTTCTCTCATGAAAATTTTAAATTATGGTAAATATATGTCCTCACTCATCCATACTGATTATCCCTTAAACCTGCATTTGTTGTCAGAAAGATCATTGCCTGGTATGCTACAGTAAGGGAAAAAAACAACTTTTAAACCTCCCTTTTTCTTATACAAGTGATGCAAGCATACACATTCTTCTTCCATCATAGAACAAAACAGATTTACTTTTTTTCGTGTGTTTCTTAGTTTCTTATAGACATTTGTATGTGAATGATCTTGTACAGTATTAGTTGAATTTAAATTTCAAGATTGTTACTGAATTCCCACGTGGAAAGACATTTAAAAACTTTTCGCTATTACTAAAAAAAATCTCTCGCTCTACTCTCTTACTCAAATTCAGGTTGATGATCCTGAAAGTTTGTCTATTATATTCTTAGGCTAATCTTGCAAGCTCAATTATCACTTCTATTGTGTCATCATTTTACATCCATTTTCTGCTAGCAATAATAAACTGATCTTTACCCTTTTATATTTCTGTTCAGCTTCTGTTTTTCACTTTGTCTTCACAGTTCCCCACTGACTTAATTCAGAACATGAAATAGATCAGAAATGAAACTTTTTAACTTCAAAAATTACCATTGTTTATTCCATGAATGGCCCTGCAGCAATGTGGTTAATCAAACACTTGATCAAGCTTGATTCAAAGTAACTGTGTCCTGCAGTCCCTGGACGTAGAATGCAATGCTCATCTCACATGTTCTTTGCTTTAAGAATTGCCATTATTTCTAGTTGAAACACTGTTGGTTTCATGCAGTTAAGATGTCTGCCACAGTTACTGTTCAAAAGCAAACATAATGAAAATAATGAATGTTGCGTTCTCATCGACAAACGTTGAGATTGTAATGTGAATAGTGGCTTCATATATGATTTTGAGAAATATACCAGATATTATCCCTTTACTAGACTTAAGCAAGAGTGTCTAGAGGAAAATGTTCTACCAAAATTTCTTGCTTTCATTGGTTTGATAATTCAGTAGAGTTAAAAATATTTGTCAATAAAATCCAATACTTTCTCTAAGGATATTCATTATTTTCTTCAGAGACATGCATAAATACTGTGAGAATATATGAATACCAAAATTTATCT
>NW_010185078.1:0-10629 GCF_000695765.1 Mesitornis unicolor | reverse complement strand
GTAGGGAAAATATATTATATAATCACTCATCTAAAAAGGATGCTAGAATATAAGTCCACTCCTAAGGATACTGCTGAAATAATCTGACTTTTACTTTGTTTTCCTTGGAATAAGGAAGAACCTTTGGAGGTTTCTTCAAATATTCTTATAAAAATAAATTGATAAGAAACATGATTAATGAATACTATATTTTCAATGATTATGTCAATACTTAATTGTGTTTAAGTGCCTAAGTCTATAAATTATATGTTAGATACATGAACCAGTGGCTAAAGTTGGAAAGAGAAACCTATACAGCATTTTTCACTCCTTTGTAATACATTTTAAATCAAGAACACTTATTTGAACAGCTGATTGACCTCACCTTTCATTCAGAAAGCAGTGTTTTCCTTGAGGAATATATACAATGTTCAGCCGTAGAGTCCTTGAAACACTCCTAGTACTATTATACCATACTTTGCCTTGAACAACTTCTCCATTCCTCTTTTTCTGTGATGTCCCCTCTGTTCGGATCCTCTTAATCTATTCTTCCATCTTCTTTGAAAGCAACCTATATCCTTCTGTCAATTTACAATCATAGATTAAGAAAATACATTGAGCATGAACCAAGCTCCATGGACACCACTCTTCAGCAGTCATGTTCTACTGCTTTATAAGTTCTTTATAATATCCAGTAAGAACTGGAAAACAAATTCCAGCTGTTTTATGACATCCAAATAGGTATATGTGAAAGCACATGTGTATTACCACAGTGTACATCTTTAGATTAATTTCTATGACACTTTAAAAATAAGAAGCATCATGATAATATAATATTTAGTAATTATTTTTTTAAATTTCAAACTAATAAAATCCTGTGTGACTTACTATAGGTGATCCTGCTTTGACAGGGGGATTGGACTAGATGATCTTTCAAGGTCCCTTCCAACTCCTAAAATTCTGTGATTCTGCGAAAGGATTGTAAATAAAGAGGTGCTCATATCTTTATTTGAAATGAGGCAAAATTTCAAATTTCATCATCAAACTTTCTGATTTGTGCAGAAAATGAATAGAAGGTAAATAGACACACAGATTTCAGATTTTTTCAAGATTCTTATTGCTTCTTAAAACGTGATGTGTGGTTGAGAGGTTCCACAAGGACATTTTCAGGGAATGGAACCACTGCTCACTTACAAAAAAGCATTATCACTGAAAAATAAGCACTTTGTATTTCTTATGGTTTCCAGATATAATTTTCATTCTGAGTTTTGTTTTTGCCTTTATTTTGGTCCCCTTAAAATATAAACATATTATATGCAATAAACTCAAATTTGATTAAACACTCTTGCTGATATTCAGCAACTTATTTGTCATTATATTTTTCTGTAACAACTGTTCAAGACTGCTTTAAGTCTATACTAAAGAGATGTAAAGGCTAAGCAGTCCGTTTTACAGGTCAGAGCATAGCAGCTCATAAAAACTGAATAAAGACTCAAGGACAAAGCTTTTGAATTAAACTCTGATCTCTAAGAGGTTATTTTATTTTTTAATCACAAAATATTTCTTTCTGATTCAAGAATATTGTCAACTCACAATCCATAATTTAAAAAAATATAACATGTAACAATTCCTTGATTCCTTTATATGGGATTTATAAAAAAGAATGAAACTGCATTTTTAAATAAGACAAGAGAAAGGGGTTTGCTTTGATATTTTGCCTCTGGGTTGCAAGCCCTTTATTCTAACATTCACTGGATCAATTAATTCTGTGACTTCGGGCAAGTTGCTTTACTTCTTTTGACTTTCCTCAATTTAGCCATAACACACTGAGTAGCAAGATGGCAATAGGAAAAACAGGTGCTGCATCTCCATTAACATTCATGGATATATAAAATAACAAAGTGAAAGTTAGAACTGCTATGCATTGTTTAAATGTAAAAGAGTTACTATAACAACTCACTGTATTGATATATAAGCATTAAGGACCGTGTGCTCAATTTAATGACAAGTGAGCTTGATGTTACTAAGGAACTAAATAATTTTTAGCCTTTGCATAAAGGAAAAGAGCAGGCAGGGATACTTTTTCATAAGAGCTCTGTGAATCCAATGTAAGAATTTCCAAATTATGTTATTTTATACTAATAGGAAAATTAATAGTGAATATTGAGGGAAGCTTTGTTCTTGCACTGGAGCAGCTAATTAGGCAATTAGAGTTGTTAAAAATTGAGAAAAGTCTAATCCCAGAAGAATAGCATCCCAAATCCCAGAAGAAAACAGCAGAAAACATAAGGCCTTTAAGAATGAATTTTAGTTACCCCTTTGGATATAACCTGATTAATTCTGTCTTTATACTTCCTGTATTTATCAGTGTTTACTGAATATATTGATGATCCAACAAACAAACAGTCTAAAGTTCGGAGATCTCATGTGTGCTGTCAATATAATGTAATAAAATATATGCTGCTGAGAAAAAAAGTAATTCACTTTTATCTTATAGTTGCAAAACACTATGAATGCTTGAAATTTCTTCTGGTTTCTTTTTTATTTTGTTAATTTATTTTGGTACTGTTTAGAAATTTTTCACCACTGAAAGTAAGTGTCTCTATGGTTATATCTGAAGTAGATGCTTCATACAAGCTACATAATATGTCTTACTCAATACATTCCGAGGACATTAACCAGACAGCTCCTGAAGCAAAATGTTTACTTAGTAGTCATGGAAAGTGCATACATACACATAGAAAGAAATGTCTTCTGTAAAGCAGTCAACAGCTTGCATACATGTTTAATTTCTATTTTTCATTTCATTATTAGAGAAAAATTCTCTTCAATTTCAGGACTCTTCTAATCCTACCGCAACTATTTCAGAAATCTCAAGCTCAGAATTGAAGACTTTTTTACTGTTTACAGATCATGAGGATACTTTCAAAGAGGATGTTTCTAATGTTTGCTACATTGTTTGTAAACTTGGAACTATTCATTTTCAGAGTTGTATCCAATGTTCTGATTACTCTGACTTGGCAAGGATTTTCAAAGTATTTAAGTGTGATTCTTAACTGCCTGTATTATTTTAAAACATCTACTATGGAATCAAATTCATACATGTACTAACATCTCAAAATATTCAATCAACAATGTTACTCATAAGATATTATAGGTTATATATTGTATCTGCAGCTACCTATTGATCATGTGTTCCTACCTATGTTAAGACGTCCACTTTAAACTAAGCAGCAAGTACTCACCTAACACTCACTTAGCAGAACTGGTTTTTTACAGTGAGCATACTGTGCACTGTATACAATTTTAGTGCATAAGATCCTAATTGTTGTTGTAGAATTTCAGTTAGTTGTCTCAGTGTGAATGTAGTGGATATGCAATGCTTATATCAAGTGTATAATGGCTGGTAACAAATGAAGATAACAAACACTTTGGCTAATCCTCAGCACTGAATGGAATGGTTATTATGTACATTTATTTTTTGCTACAAAATGAAGATCATTAATATAAACAGTAATGACCACCTTTTTACCATTCTATTATAAATGTAAATAACTTAATATGTACAGCTCAACTAAAAAGGATAAAATAAATGTAAAGCTGTGATTTCATAACTTTAATCAATATCCCAGTCAGACCAATGAAAGTAAAAATGTGTATCTGATTTTTGAACCCCTGAAAACTTGAGGTTTCTAATAAAGCCCCCAGTGAGAGTGGCATGTGAAAGTTGAAGAGAAGCGTGGGACAGCTGCCAGTAAACATCCACAGATACTATGCTAACTATTTAGAGAACAAAAGATTATAACCAGAAGTTGAAACATGGTTAGATCTGCATACATTTGAGAAGTTGTACACAGATCCTGCTTCAAGTACAGCATATTTATGTGTTCCATCTACAGAATTTAGAAGCATGCTTATCAGTTCAAAGCAGACACTTTTGGAGAAGACTAAATGTACAGATGTTTCTGTTAGTTAGATTATTAGAGTTATAATAAAACTGGTCTGTCAGTATTTAATAAAAAAGTATTTACTTAAAAATTGTATCTTCAAATGCTACAAGTATGAACTAGTAAATCTTCATGAATCTTATGATGCAGGTATTAAAGCATAACAACTACCTTTCATGTCTAAAGTAATGCTGATGATGAAATTCAGTGACTTGACATGGGCCACACCAAAAGAATCAGTACTGGAGCTGTTGAGATTACAGTTAAGGTTCCTTGGCTTTGTTCATCCTTCAGTAACACATCTGTGATACCCTGCTTCTTCTTGTTGCTGTTTTTGTTGTTTTCTCTTTTTTTTTACCCTGTATAACTGAAAGTAAGACTTTCTGTATAGCTGCTGATTGGCATGCAGTGTTCTATATCCAAGTACCTTCCTGGATCAAGAGAGAGATGTAATGTCTCTGAAGGACAGTAGTACTATAAAAATACTGTATATTCTTTTTGTTGTAGTCTAAGACTGACTTCTATAAACCCAGTCTTTCTGTCATGAGAAGATGTAAGTCCCAGAAAAGTTTGTTATTCTTTAGTGGCTGATAGGTGTTGCATGTAATCATGGTCAAAGGAAAAGAGCTTGCACAACTCTATATTAAACTCCGGGAATGCCAAATTTTTGAAAATATACAGGGTCAAAATACAGTTTCCTTTACTAAATGTTCATTTGGTTTGGAAGGACTTCTGTCAGAATACAGTGTAGAGGCATGGTCTGAAACAAAAATCCCTTCCTTGATTTGGTTTATTTCATAAAGTTTGAGAACACAGAAGGTCTCACAAATGCTGCCGACTGAAATAAGTAAGTTGTAAATGATGTTACAAATATTGGTGGAACTCACAAAAATAAAATAACAATGAAGAATCATAAATATACCATCTAGCCAAGGATGGATATTTCTGGAATTATGTTGAGTGGGTATTGCCTCATCATAAAGCAAAATGTTTACTTTTGGGACATTGCTCAGACTTACCTAAATATATTAACTCCAAGTAGATATTGTTCCATAAATGTAAGGACAAAACGAGCAACAGTACATTAGACAGGCCTCTGAGACATGTAAGGAAGTGGTTCCACACCAACAACAAAACTGATTTAAGGGAGAAACTTCAATATTAGGATATAACAAAGAAATAACACTAAAAATTTGGGTGTTATTTGCAAATAGGGGCTTGCTCAAAAGCATTATCTTCTGGGATTTATATCATAAAAAGGAGCAAGTTTATTTTGCCAAGAATAAACATTTCAAAGAATCTTCCAAAAGCTGCAAATGCAACTTAAAATATCAGGAATGTTTTGGATTTTGAATACCCTCTTTTAAAATAACTTATTCTATATCATTGAAAAATAACTAAAAAAATATAGAGTAAATATGGTGTACAGTTGTGATTTTTTTTGTTGAGTATGATCGAGTGTATCATTCAGTTGTAAAGGTACTGAGGATGGAACTCAGTGCAAAAATCATTAATATAACACTTTTCTTCTAATAATGGAAATCTTCCATATCAATTCTTTTCACAGTTTTTTCCTCATATGATGTTTAATTTAGTTAATAATCATAAGAAAAATGTTATTGCAGCTGTATTTTATCTATGTTCTACTCTATATCCAGGTCTGATACAGATATACAAAGTAGTTCCTCATACTTCAGTTACTGTTGCTGATGCAAAGCTACACTTGTTGACTCAGATGCAAGAATACAAACCTAACCTTTTCAGCACTTTTTATTTTACTGGGGATTTTAACATAAATTCTCCTATTTCTCACTTGTCATATATAAAAAGCGCTATTACATAAAAAGACTGAATAATAGCATTCAACCTATCTTTATTTGGTTTTAACATTTTTTCCCTATAATTGTCTCTAGAGGTCTGAACAGAAACAAAACAACAAATAAAACCAAGTAGCTCTTTTTATGTGAACAACATGTATACTTTTTTTTTCAAGATATGTGATATGCTGCATTGCTATGAAAGACAGAAATTTCCTTCAACCATTATAAACTTTAGTAAAGCAGTAGATCTATTTTTTTTAAAATCATATTCCACACCTATTGCAAATATGGCAAATTACTCAAAGTGATTTACTGAATATAGTATTCTGAAGTTTAGGAAATACTGAGATGATTATTTGTATGATTGATTTATTATTCATGTCAGACATTTCCATGATACATAGATTGAATCTTTAACACCTTAATCTAAAATAGAAAGGGCACATCAAAAGAAGAGAACATAGTGTATAACTATTCATGTGTGTGAAGAAAAATTATTTGTGAAAGCACTTCTTCATCAGAAAGGAGACTGGTCCAAGGATAGAAGCAAAACATCTAAAAAAAAAGATTTGACTCTTCTGTCAAATCTCAAATGAAATATATTCTTTGGGAGTGATACCTTAGGTATGCTTTAGCTTTGTTATAAGCTACAGTATTTCTGGCCAATTTATTTGCTAATCAAAAATTGTGTGTACAAACCACAGATAAGTAAATCCACCGCACTGTCAAACATTATTAATACCAGCCACTACATGCACACTGTATTTTGGCATACACCACAGGTCACTGACTGAAGCAGAAGCTTTAATAAAAATCTGAACATTCCAGTCATGCTAAAAAATATTCAAGCATTTTGCAATTTCTGAAACATTTGCCAAAATCCCACATTATCAACCATAGTGCTTACATTTTAAGTAGTCTTGACTAAAACTACTTATCATGTATTGTCTAGGGCATAAAATGGTGCTTTGTTGAACTCCAGGAACAGAACTATACATGCAAGCACAGCAAATAAGGCTTTTTTCCTGACTAGGAGCTCTGACTGGTTTTATCAAAAGATTGACATGGCTAACTGTCTCATCACCAGCCATGCCAATGGCTAAGAGCACAAACAATGAAAGGAACTTACTTCATCTGTCAAACAGTACATACCAATGTATAATAATATGATACAACGAAAAGCTACACTACTAGCCAGGGGCATAAAGGGGAACAAGAAGACTTTCTATAGGTACATCAGTGATAAAAGGAAGGCTAGGGAAGAAGTAAGTCCTCTCTGGAAGGAAGATGGAGAACTGGTCACAAGGGACATGGAGAAGGCTGAGGTGCTGAATGACTTCTTTGTCTCGGTCTTCACTGGCAAGGGCTCTAGCCACGTTGCCCAAGTCACAGAAGGCAAAGGTAGGGACTGGGAGAAGGAAGATCCACCTACTGTAAGTGAAGATCAGGTTCAGGACCACCTAAAGAACCTGAAGGTGCACAAGTCCATGGGACTTGACTACATCCATCCAAGAATCCTGAGAGAAATGGTGGATTAAGTTGCCAAACCACTATCCATCATATTTGAAAGGTTCTGGCATTCTGGTGAAGTTGGTTGCGGCAGTCTGGTGAAGTCCCAGCTGACTGGAAAAGGGGAAACATAACACCTATTTTCAAAAAGACAAAAAAGGAAGACCCAGGAAACTGTTGGCCAGTTAGTCTCACCTCTGTGCCTGGTAAGATCATGGAATAAATCCTCCTGAAGGCTCTCCTGAGGTGCAGGGGGAAAGAGGATGCCGCGATTGCTGGTAACCAACATGGCTTCACCATGGGCAGATCGTGCCTGACCAGCTTGGTGACCTTTTATGATGGAGTTACAGTTTTGGTGGACAAGGGAAGAGCAACTAATGTCATCTACCTGGACTTGCATGAAGAGTTTGATACTGTTCCACTTGACATGCTGGTCATGAAACTGGACAAATATGGATTTGATGGATGGACCACTCGCTGGATAAGAAATTGGCTGGATAGCTGCACTCAGAGAGTTGCGGTCAACTGCTCAATGTCAAAATGGAGACCAGTGATGAGTGGTGTACCCCAGGGATCGGGACTGGGACCACTACTGTTTGACATCTTTGTCAGCGACATGGACAGTGGAGCTGAGTGCACCCTCAGCAAGTTTGTGGATGACACTAAACTAGATGGTGCAGTTCACATGCTGGAAGGAAGGGATGCCATCGACAGGGATCTGAACAGGCTGGAGAGGTGAGCCCCTGCCAACCTCATGAAGTTCAACAAGGCCAAGTGCAAGGTCCTGCACGTGGATAGGGGCAATCCCAAGCACAAATAGAAGCTGGGTGGAGAATGGCTTGAGAGCAGTCCCGTGGAGAATTGCTTGGGGGTGCTGGTCTATGAAAAACTCAACATGAGCTGGCAATGTGTGCTTGCAGCTCAGAAGGCCAACTGCATCAATGGGCTGCATCAAAAGAAGTGTGACCAGCAGAGCAAGGGAGGTGATTCTGCCCCTCTACTCTGCTCTTGTGAGACCCCATCTGGAGTACTGCGACCAGTTCTGGGGCCCCCAAAATAAGAAAGACATTGAGCTGTTGGAGTGAGTCCAGAGGAGGGCCACCAAGATGATCAGAGAGATGGAGCAACTCCCCTACGAGGACTGGCTGAGAGAGCTGGGGCTGTTCAGCCTGGAGAAGAGAAGGCTCCAGAAGGACCTTGTTGTGGCCTTCCAGTTCCTGAAGGGATCCTATAGGAAAGCTGGGGAGGGGCTTTTTACAAGGGCAGGTAGCAATAGAACGAGGGGAAATGGTTTTAAACTGGTAGAGGGTAGATTTAGACTAGAAATTAGGAAGAAATTCTTTACTGTGAGGGTGGTGAGACACTGGCACAGGCTGTGGATGCCCTTTCCCTGGAAGTGTTCAAGGCCAGGTTGGACAGTGCTTTGGGCAAGCTGGTCTAGTGGGAGGTGTCCCTGCCTATGATGATCTTTAAGGTCCCTTCCAACCTAAACCATTCTATGATTCTACTCAGATAATTCTTAAATCATATCTCTGCAACTCAGGAAATCAAAAAAGAAGAAATGCAAAAAGTAACCAGCTTGGCACTACAGAACAGGTTCACCACCCTCAAAGCTGAGGAAGAGACAGATGTGCTTTCAAGTGAGGCATATGGGCCGACTGACCCTTACCAATGGACATCCACCAGGAGGAAAGGGACAGAGGAACCCGTCTACAAACCTGACCTGCTGTCTGAAGTTGTTTACTGCTTACCGATGCTTGAATCCAGAATGCTGTGGAGAGACTGCTGAGGTGTGTCCAACCCTCTGACTATTATCCCCAAATGTTTTTTCCTGTGCATAACAATGGGGCAATCTGGAGAGTATCAGTAGTGACGACAAAGCTCTGGAGGCCCAGGTGGTGGTCTCAATCCTGTCTGCTGGTGAGGCTAACAGGTGTAATAAAAGGGGGTTGATATTGTATGCCAACAATTGTTTGCAGAGCTGATGTTTGGCACAGGGTTTAGCTTCTATGACCCCAGAGACTATTTAAGAATCAGCATCCACTTGGGATAGATGGGATGCACCTGATTAAGCAAGGCAAAAATATCTTTGCCCGTAGGATGGCTGACTTGGTAAGAAGAGCTTTAAACTAGGAACGAAACAGGCGAACCATCACTGTGGTCAGATCACCTTTTAAGTCTCTTGACTGTTGTGTTTGATACAATACATCAGGAAATCAGTACGTAGTATATTTTAGTTGTTATACCAAGTATGCTCATGGATTGATTTCTAAATGTCATGCATCTGGGTATCTCAACTGGAGTGGTAGTCACAATAGATCTTAGATTATTTGTAATTCAAAATATTAATATTGTATAGGGTACATTTAGGGTACAAACCTGCAGGTTGGATGAATGACTTAGACTTCTACAGAACTACATACATCACTTTATTCTGTCTTCGCCCTGTCAGCACTCAGTTTTCATGCTCTGACAGCTCAAATCTAAATGAGAACATCCTTCGATGATCTTGAATGCATGTCCTGCCAGACCCTCTTCTGCCTGCTCTCTCTCTGCTAGTACCAGATAAGCATGAAGATAGTACACAGACAGGAAACATTTCTATATATCTGTTTCTTTGGTCCAAGTAAGAGATCGATAGCTCTTTGGATCATGTTCCTACATCTTCTGAGTTACAATATTTTTCACTGTAGGCCGTATCCTTAGTATAGCACTTGAACGTGTAGTAACTGATTACCAAGTTTCTCTGCAGAATCCTCATTCATATCCTTCCTTATGTTTCATGCCTGCATACCCACAGCTATAACATTGTTGTAATTACCCAGGTTGGGCTCTAGGATTCCTGGGGACAGGTATCAGTATTCAACTACCCTCAGGCACTCTAACAATTACATTGTGGAGAACTGTGGGAAAATGTGCTGGTTATTCCAGATTCAGCATAGAACCACAGACAAACCTTGATTGAGATATTTCCACTGCCTCGGTATATAACATCCCTTATGTTTCCAGTTTCCAAAAACAATTTTTTTTATAACTGTCATTTCCAAGAAATTTTATCACCATTTTCCTCTTCAGTTAATCTTTGCACTTAACATTTGTGTAACTGCAGTCTCAAAATTGTAACACATCTATGCTTATTCAGTTTATGAAAATGTTTTTTCAATGTGTGACATGACTTACAGCTTTCCAGAGACAGCAATTCTTCCTGTAAAACAGAATAGGCAGTGCCTTCTTTTCCAGCTTTCCCTTCAGTCAAGCTATTGTGCCACTCATTGTATCTGTCTAGAGTGACAACAAATTCACTTCATCATACAGTATCAAGAGGTGCTTTAGACACACAGAAACACACAGAATCGCTCAGTTGGAAAAGACCT
>NW_010185077.1:0-1971 GCF_000695765.1 Mesitornis unicolor | reverse complement strand
GCAGAGAGAAGAGCACTCGTGCCCTTGATCTTTGCACAGAATCAAGGGTCAAGAACAATGTTAAATTGAAATCCTGTCAATATCCAAGCCCAAGAATCTTTTGGTGTCTTGAACGTGCCATGGATCTTATTTTCACATGTTGTCCCGTTCATCATCAGACACGTTCATCACACAGCTATCACTGTTATTAAAATTCTCATTCTAGGCAACAGCATTTTCACTTGCTCATTTTTGTGCTTCAATAGCAGACCTTAAAGGCTGTGTGTCTTGTTCCTTTCCACCTTTGCCCTCCTAACTAAAACAGTGGTCAAGAAAGAGAGAATTGCAAATGCAGACTTGTGAGCAGTGCAGGGTAGGATTTTACCTGCCTGCATAATTTTGAGCAATGTGCAATTGCTGTAGATGAGGTTTGTGTCTGGCCATGGTGGTGATGTGATGAATGGGAGAATTCCAAGATTCGTGATCTTTAAGTCAAATATATTGTACTGTAACTGTTTTGGGGGTTACCTCTTTTAAGAAAAACAGGAATATCCCATGAGTGTTTTCACATCTTACTATTTACATAAGCTCAAAAGGTGCAGTTGCAAAGAAACTTTGGAAAGACTCATACAACGATATGAGGAAGGAAAGGAATTATGGTAGTCTTAGATCAGAAGCTAGTCCTTAAAAAATTAATCGTAGCACGCAGAAAAGGCACAAAGATAAGAGAACATGTCTGTTTAGGAAAGTTTGATAAAAATGAAAAAAGTTATATATATTTATATAAAGGTATAAAATAACATTAAATTGAGAAGGGAACTTTTTTCTTCTTTTTTTTCATTAACAGTTGGACACTGTCCTGATCCATTGTCAGGGAGGTTTTGATATGAACCCAAGAGCGAGATTAAGACACAAATGAAGTCATATGCTGTAAACCCAAAATAACTTTAATCCTTATCAAGGAAGTGCGAGTTCGTAGTGACAGGACACATAGAAATGAGCAGGACAGAAACTAAGCAAGGGTTCCGGAGAGATTCTGCAAGAATAGTAACTACAATGAATCCACAGCATCCCAGGGATGGACTCAAATCCGTGGATTCACTGGTGGTGGGCGATGGTCACTACCACGGAGCCATGGCATCCTGGGGGTCCAAATCCTTTGATTTGACAGCAGTAGATGATCGCACCAGGTTCATCTCAACAATTGCTGTTATCTCGAAGGTACAGGGCCCTTGCAGCATGCAGCTCACCATCGGCTGGATGTTCTTGCCGTTCATCTGTACCCAGGATGTTTTTGCGGTTAAACAGTACGTTGAGTTTTGTGGAAGCAATCTTTGAGAACAAATTCCAGGAATTCAGTCTCTTACAGACACACAGAACATTCCACAGTAACTGAAGGAAGATGCTGAAACTACGGAAACAAGTCTGTCTGGTTCAAACACCGATGACAGTAGAGGTGCTGAGAAAGAGGATGCTGATAAAGTTAAACGGTTGTCGTCTTTGGAAGAAGACACAGAAGAACTAGACCACGCATCTGAGCCACAGTCTTATGATCTGAGTTTTAACAAGGTTTTTAAATTTGTTGGATTCAGATTCACAGTAAAGAAGGAAAAGACTGGAAAATCAGAACCATTTCAATTGCTTACTTACAGTAAAAGAAAGAAGATGAGTTCCTGAAGGAGCTGGTGATCAGAAAGAGGTCTTCTCAGAAGAAATAGTGATGTTTGAAGATGCACTCCCGTCAGGAGACAACACCAAAGACATGCTGAATAATACAAAAACAGAAGACAAATCTAAAACGCGAGAAGCAAATGAGATTTGTTCTGAGTGAGCTGCCTTAGACACTGACACTGCATCACCATTTAGAATTTTTTTTACTCAGAGATAGACTGTATTTAGAAAAAACAAAATTTCATCCATCTCAGAAGACATCACTGGAAAGTTAGGCACACAAGAAGAAGCTCAAGATAGAAGCCCAGAGAAGAAAGCAAG
>NW_010185076.1:1799-2040 GCF_000695765.1 Mesitornis unicolor | reverse complement strand
GGGCACCCGCAACCAGGGGATGATGCTGCCAGCACCCCAGAAAGGAGAGAAAAGGGATGAAAAGGGACAAAAAAGGGGCAAAAAAGGGACAAAATTTACCCAGGGAGAGCAAGGACTCGTAGTTCTCCTTCACCAGGTTGTTGTACAGCTCCTTCTGCCACTCCTCCAAATTCTTCCACTCCTCCGCCGAGAAGTAGACGGCGATGTCCACAAACGTCACCGGCACCTGCGGGGACCGCCG
>NW_010185076.1:0-1389 GCF_000695765.1 Mesitornis unicolor | reverse complement strand
AGCGGCATCAGGTGGGGGGCGTCCACGTTCCACTCCTGCACCTGCGCCGTGGGGAGGGGGCTCAGGGTCACCTCCACGGGCGGGCGCTGCTCTGCACCTCGATTCGGGGACCTCTGTGTGTGATGCCACCTCACCCTCCCACCCTGGCACCCCGTGTCCTCAACCCTTGTGGGGGCTTCTTTGCCTGGGTGGGATCCCCCCCGGGTGGGCAGGGAGCAGCAGGGGGGCATCCTGGGGACATGTGGGCATTGGGGGGCATGGGGACATCCTAGGGGGCACTGGAGCATCGTGGGGGCAAAGGACACCCTGGAACAAGGGTGCATGGGGATGCAGGGACATCCTGGGGGTATGGGGACATCCTAGGGGGCACTGGAGCATCGTGGGGGCACAGGACACCCTGGAACAAGGGTGCATGGGGATACAGGGACATCCTGGGGGTATGGGGACATCCTGGAGCAGGGATGTGTGGGGATATCCCAGGATCATGGGTGCCCAGGCTCATCCTGGGGACACATGGGCATCTGGGGGCATGGGAACACCCCGGGTCAAAGGGGCATGGGGACATCCTGGGGGCATTTGAGCATCCCAGGAGCATGGGGACACCCTGGATCATGGGTGCCCAGGGACATCCTGGGACATCTGGGGGCATGGGGATACCTTGGGTCAGAGGGGCATGGGGACATCCTAGGAGGCACTGGAGCATCCCAGGAGCATGGGGACATCCTGGGTCAAAGGGGCATGGGGACATCCTAGGAGCACCAGAGCATTTCAGGGACATGGGGACATCCTGGGGGCATTGGAGCATCCCTGGGGCATGGGGATATCCTGGACCAGGGGTGCATGGGGACATCCTGGGGACATGGGGACACCCTGGACCAGAGGTGCCCAGGGACATCCCGGGTCAGCCACATCCTGGGGACCCCAGTCAGAGATGCCCAGGGACAATCTAGGGGGACAGGGACATCCTGGGTCAGTGGTGACCGGAGCATCCTGAAGCTGGAGCCTGCATGGAGTATCCCAGGGACACAGGGACATCCTGGGGGCACAGGGACATCCTGGGGGCATGGGGACATCCTGGACCAAGGGTGCATGGGGACATCGTGAGGGACACACGAGGACACCCCAGGTCAGGAGTGCCCGGGTCAGCTCAGGGCTGGAGGCTGCACGGAGCATCCCTGGGGCACCGGAGCATCCCTGGGGCACAGGGACATCCTGGGGGCATGGGGACATCCTGGGGGCACCGGAGCATCCGGAGGCGTGGGGACATCGTGGGTCAGAGAAGCCCGCGGACATCCCGGCGGTACCGGAGCATCCCGGGGGCACCGGGGCCATCCCGGGTCAGGTCCCCGGGGCTGGAGGGCGCCGGGGGTCGCTGGGGCTCCGCGGGCC
>NW_010185075.1:0-8057 GCF_000695765.1 Mesitornis unicolor | reverse complement strand
TCAACAGGTAGTAGTCAGAGGGTTTAACTAAAAAAAATGCAAAGGAAAGGTCACGAGGATTGTCTCGGAGGGATAGGTGTGTGTGTACTTTTCCTGCTGTGGTTTTGGTTGTTTTGTTTTAACAGCTGTTATGCATGTTTCATCTTAGGAAAAACCTCAAGAATGGTTGAAATTGAAAATGGAAAATTTCAGCCATGTGCAGAGTTTAGGAAATTTCTGTGTAGCTGAATGAGGGTTTTGTATTGAAATGCGCTACCAGAGGCACTTTGCTCGCTGCTCTGAAATGGAGCTGCATGTAGAGATGAGCTGCCAAATATAGGCTTCCTGCTCACTTTGTCTTACTTCTTGGCTGCTGTATTTTTTGCTCAGAGGATGCTCTCCCTCTTTCATCATGTTCCTGCAGTGCAGTTTGAATTTGCTACACCACACGTGCTTTTTATAGGAATAATAATCATGTTCATATGGTGTCATGCAAATAAATGCTGAACGTGGATACTCTTCGTGCTGTTGGTTTATTTGAAATGTACTGCAGTGAAATTATATACCAGCTTATTTTCCTGTAGTAAAAGCCCTCTGGACTGGATTTACAGGGCTCCTGTGCAAACTGTTGCAGAAGAGTAAATCCTATTATGGGATTTCTGAAGCCAGACTGAAAAGCTAACAAAAAGATGGGTCAGTTCAAGTAATCAGGTTTTTAAATGTATTAACATTTCATGCAGGAGAGATGACCTAGAATGGTCAGCTGCTTGCATTTTCTGTAGGACCAAAGGGACCGAAGCTGTGGAGATGGTTCTTGTAGGAGTGTGGCATTGCTTAAGGCAGGCAAACCCTCTTCACATCTCACATATTTTGCTTTATCCTGTGATTAGACTGAATGGGCATCTCCCAAAGGTTTTTATCCAGTGATCTTCCTGCAGAAGGGTCTATGTGAAAAATACTTAATACTTGACAGATGTGTAGCTGCTGTCCTAATTGTAACATAAGTGTAGTGTAAAGCATGCAGCAGCTATTGTATTCACATGACTAGTTTTAGCATAAGATGGCTACAAGCATTTTAATTGCTCTGGCAATCAACTCTTTGCTGGTGATGTAGCAGATGCCCTGATTGGGCATGTTTTAGTGCTAGTTAACTGTGCCAAAGCCAACTTCATTGAAGTCAGAACAACTGCTGTTTGCAATGCATGTGTTTGTGTAGAGCTGGGACCTAAGTGATTAAATAACTACAGGTTTTTCTCCTAATTTTACTCCTGACTTCCCAGGCTACTGCCTATGAGTTCAAAGAGTCATTTATTAGATCACAGTGGCGATGCAAGCTGCAGAAATGCAAGTATAAGCTTGTAAAAGAACTATGACCATCTGATTTTGGAAAGGGGAGTGCTAAGGGTTAATGAAAAAGTGCTGCTTCGTAGAAGCAGTGCCAGACAAGTCCTGAGTAGCAGTTCCAGTGTGCTTAAAGATGGCCTGGAGCCTGGGATGGTGATTTGGCTCAGAGAAAGCAAGACCTACTGCTTCGAGTATAAATAAAGATGTCAGAAAGAAAAATTGAGTATACAGAGGATTTGTTGGATTATTATTTGTGTAACAGCAAGAAGGTACTGGATTTTCATATCCAAGGTTGTTACACTTTTATTTAGGCCAATATCAAACCCAAAGGGTAGGATGAATGAGGTGAAAGATGGTAAATCCTGGTCAAGAACAAAGTATGTGTGTGTGGGCTTTTTGGTTTCTCATTTTTTGGGAGAGGGGACAGGATGATACATCAAGTGTGTATATATAGTACTGTTAGTCATTTATATAATTGCATTGAGTCACTGTTTTTGATGCACTGAGTTTTCTTTCCAAATGCATGAAAATGGAAAGGATCAAGGTATATGATGAGGCATCCAAAAAAGAAGTTGCAATGAGTGAGCACTAGTGAAGAGTAGCTCTGCAGAGTTCACTGGTCTTGAGAGAAATGAGTCTAGGAGCTATGCTAAAACCAATTTTACATGGTATTTGCATCATAGTTACTTGTGTTGACACAGACCACTTTAAAGCTAGTCCTGTGAGCAGAAGGAAAAACGGGTTTATATTGTAGGCTAAATCTAGTTATAGCAAGGGTTAAAAATCTACTGCTTCAACATAATGAATGTCAGTCACATTAGTCAGAGAGATATATATGGGGTGTATAGGCATTTTCAATGAGCTCAGTGATGCCAAGGTCTTAAAAGGACTTTGATGCAGAATAACCATTTCATTCTTCATTCTTCATATGCCTGTATGATCTGTTGTCCCAAATAACAAGAAACCATTGCACATTTGTTAACCTCACAGCTATGCCACAAAACATGTTTACATCTCTCGTGAGACCCCACTTGGAGCACTGCATCCAGTTCTGGGACCCCTAATGTAAGAAGGACATTGAGCTGTTGGAGCAGGTCCAGAGGAGACCATGAAGATGATCAGGGGCTGGAGCATCTCCCTTATGAGAGAGAGTTGGAGGTGTCCAGCCTGGAGAAGAGAAGGCTTCGAGTGGACCTTATTGCAGCCTTCTAGTTCCTGAAGGAGTCCTACAGGAAAGCTGGGGAGGGACTTTTTACAAGTGCAGGTCACAGTAGGATGAGGGAGAATGGTTTTAAACTGGAAGAGGGTAGATTTACACTAAGTATTGAGAAGATACTGTTTACTGTGAGAGTGGTGAGACACTGGCACAGGTTGCTCAGGGAAGCTGTGGATGCCCCCTCCCTGGCAGAGTTTAAGGCCAGGTTGGACAGGGCTTTGAGCAACCTGGTCTGGTGGAGGTGTCCTTGCCCATGGCAGGGGTTGGACTGGATGATCTTTAAAATCCCTTCCAACCCAAACCATTCTGTGATTCTATGATCTAAAAAAAGAGTACTATTAGGAATACCTGGTTTGACTCTTGAATTAAATTGTTTATATATTGTTATTCTATATTGAAAAGTTGCACTGAGTGTAGACAAAAACCTGTTGTATGTGTGTGGTTTTTTTGTTGTTTGTTTTAGTTTGGTTTTTCTTTTGTTTGTGGTTTTGGTTTTGTTTGGTTGTGGTTTTTTTGTGATTTTTTTTCAGAGAATGCTGCAGATGGAGGTTACTACATATGTGGAATCTTTTGCATATTCACAGTGGCAGATGAAGAAATTATTATTTAAATTGTTGTTTTGTGCTTTAAGTCAGACAATGCACAGATTAATATAGACCAAAAGAAATCTGATAAAACATTTGAATTCACAAACAGACAAACAAAGCTATGTAGGAGGACGGTAAGATTACAAACTTAATAGTCAAAGATGGTAGAAACAAACTCCACTTGTAGCTTCCTTGTTTCAGTCCATGTTTCCTTCCACCTTCTTATCCTGGCTCCTGTCCCACCTGCTACTCTCTGCTTTCCTTGCCGTATTGGCTGGGCGAGAGAAGCAGAAGCACTGAAACCCAGGAGCAAGAAGCATTTCTGCTTGCATTTCTGTGCCTGTTGCTTCAACAGCCTAGGCTGGAGCTGCTTAGTGCCAGGAGACTTGAGTATTCATGAACTGCATGCAAACAGCTAATTAATGTTTTTCATAGAAGTGGTGAAAAATAAGTTCTTGATGATGATGAGGACTCATAATGTAACAAGCTGCTTAAGAAAATAGTTGTGTAGTGAATTTTGTTAGTAGGGGCGAAAGAGAAGTTTCTACTAATGCTATTGTTTACAAATAACTGAAGTCTTCTGATAGTCCTGCAAAAAAAGCCCCAGTAAAAATTGTCAGTATGGGACAGGTAATGTGGGAAATCTTCTGCTCCACTTCTTGAAATATGACAGGGAATTGCTTGAAAGAGTCAGCGCAGGGCCACAAAGGTGATGGAGGGAGTGGAGCATCTCCCTTATGAGGAGTGGCTGAGGGAGCTGGGTCTCTTTAGCTTGGAGAAGAGGAGACTGAGGGGTGACCTCATTCATGGTTATAAATCTGTAAAGGGCGAGTGTCAGGAGGAAGGAGCCAGGCTCTTCTCAGTGATGTCCAATGATAGGACAAGGGGCAATGAGTGCAAGCTGGAGCATAGTGGGTTCCATGTGAACATGAGGAAAAGCTTTTTCACTGTGAGGGTGACAGAGCACTGAACAGGCTGCCCAGAGAGGTTGTGGAGTCTCCTTCTCTGCAGACATTCAAAACCCGCCTGGATGTGTTCCTGTGTGACCTGGTCTGGGTGATCCTGCTCTGGCAGGGGGGTTGGACTGGATGATCTTTCGAGGTCCCTTCCAACTTCTAAGATTCTGTGATTCTGTGAAGGTTCTAAAATTGCCTGATACTTCCATTTCAACAGTTACACATTTATAATGCTAGACACTATAATGTTACCTGTTGACAGCGTTACTTGCTCTGATTAGTTTCATTTACATCCCTCTGTTATGATTTAGCTCACGGGCTTTCCCAAAGTTCTTCAGCTGCATGAATAGCTCCTGTTTCACCTATTCCCAGGCTGCCCTGTTTTTTCCTGTTGAAATTTTCTCTACTGATGGAAATCTCTATGACTTCGCAGTTTGCTGCACAGGTCTGACAATTGCTTGAAAGAGTTGTGTGGTACAGTACTACAAATAAGACCTTAGAATAAATTAAAATATATGTTTATTAGGAATTATTTCCTTACTGTTATTTACTGATTTGCTTATAATTAAGAATTTTGACATTAGAAAGTGAATATAGTTATGCTCCATCTTTTTGGGGGGGTTTAAGGACGCAGATTTCTCTGTACATCAAACTATTTGTTGAGAGAAAGCGAGGTTTGTTTGCCAACATTCTCATGACAAACAAGATAAAAATAACCAATATGTGACTGTGTGTAGAGTCTTGTTTTTGCATGTTTTTAGTGGCAAGCTGTTGGTTTTGGCAAATTAAACTACTCTATGAACCTTCCTTTGGCTAACTGTTGGAGTCTGCTTGGTTTGTAACATGAAGAGCAGTGCAGAATAACAGAACTCTTGAAACAGAAAGGATCTCTCCAATTTTCGAGAGATGATCATCCACACTAACAAGAGAATTGAGTTGTGTTCATACTAGTTCTGTTCGAAAGGATCTGCAATAAAATTGCCAAGTACAAATTACAGTATTAGCTACTTCAAGTATTAAAAAAAATACCCTAAGTGTACAAGATTGTGTAAACAACTAGGAGAATAACAAAAAGGAAAAAAGTGTTTTTCTTATATTCCCCTATAGCTATTTTTCATCTTTGAAGTTTACTTTTTTCTCTGTCATTAATATTACAGTGATTTTTTGTTTTTAATGAAAGCTAAGGTTGTCGATTAATGCCTCATGTCAGAAGCTGAGCCATTCAGATACAAACCAAATAACACAAAACTTGAAGCAGAATAGAGAATAAGCAACGCTTTCTTGACATTGCATCGAAGTGTTTATTAAACAACTCCATCAATATAATGTTTGCAGCCTCGCTCTACACTCCTGAATTACCGGTAATGTTTAAAACCTCAAGTTTTTAGCAGTTCAACTCTGTGTTTTTTATCTTTCATAGAAACAGAACAATCTTGCTTGTACTAAATGACTGAAGTATTAATTCAGGATTGCAAGATCAGATGTGAAGGAAACAAAGTACAAAGATATTTTAGGAAAGTGATTTTCTTGTTTTCTTTCCAACTGAGACTAGCCTCTATAAGTGCAGAATTCTATTCTATCAAATGACAATTCAAATTGAAAGCTTTATCTTTGGATATCTGGCCTCCTCCTCAGAATACCCTCATATGCAATATTTATTTTGTTATTTAGAGGTTTTACGGAGATCCAAATCCTGTCAGGCTGATCTCCAATCTCCTCCAGCTTTATGGAAGATTTCCAGAGGAAGTGTTGAAATGGATAGATTTCACATCTCAGTGGCTTGCACCCCAGTAATCATTATCTGGTCTCAGTACTTGGTTATAAATTATCTTGGTACTTCTAGATATTTAGATGTTTCTTTTGTGACCTTGTTCTGAATTCTTGACCTGACTGAAGTTTTCATAGTCTTTTTGGTTGTTTAAACTTGCAGAATCAGAACTAGCATCTGCTATAGCCAAAAGTACGTTCCTTATAAATAGACAGACTGAAAGCAGCTGCATATCTCTTCAAAACTAAATAGTACAGTGAATAATATGGGTTTTTTTTAAACTAAGATGAGGAAAGCCTGAGAGCTGAGTGAGTCTCAGCTATAGCAAGCTGGCCTAGTCACTCAATGAGGCAGTAGAAGGAGTTGGATGGTAGGTTTTGTTTGCTGAGTGCTCTTTAAGCTGCCTGACTCTGACAGGGCTAGCACATAATCTGTAATATTTTTTTAATGTTACTGTGGCACCTGAATTGACAAGCACTTTAAAGTGACTCCAGCAGTGTTCTACCCTTAACTGTCATTGTAATGTCAAGAGCACGGGGCTGAATGCATCACCTGTGCAAAGCTCGATCTGGGATCATGTCACCTAGAGAGTCAGAATCTCTACTGCTGTTCATCTTGACCCCAGTGCTAAACTCACCTTACTACTTCCCTGGTTATTACTTGAGTTAGGATGTGGCACTATCAAGGGGAAAGAAAAATACTCCTCCCCTACACTCCCCGCTCCCCCCATTATGGTTTCTGAAACATACTTAGGGTGTTCACCTTACTCGTGCAACAGTCTGATGGCTACCCTGCTGTGAAGTATTTTCCTGGCATGGATGAACTGTAAAAGGTGTTTTAGAAAGATTTAATAATTTTTTTAGCATCCTGCTTGGCTCTGTAGTGCTAAATATGGACTAATTACTATAAGAGCTTTTGGATGCAGTGGAAGAAACCTATGGTTTGCAGTCAGTGATAGATCTGAACTGTGCTGTTCTAAAGTAAATGACCATAAGGTACAGTGTACTTACTAACAGGAAAAACCTAAACTGTCCTGTTTAGAATTTTTGCAGAAGTATGTATATGTCAGTTTATTTTCTCACAGGTGCTGCCTTGGGCCTGAGGTCTGAGGACGCTCCTTGCTGGGGGGTCCCTGAGGTTGCGCCTCATAAATCCTCCTCATTTTTATAAAGTTATTTCTAGAATGTCAAAGTCTTTCTCTTACCTAGAAGTGAGTCCCTGCTTGCTTTCTCGTAAAAAATTGTATTTCTTTTAAAAATCCAACCTAGTGTTGCCTTCTCAGTTTCACTAGAAACTTGGGAGGAAGCATGCTTTCCCTGAGTCACAAACAAGTTTGGTGTGTGGGTGAAAGGTATTATTTAGATAAATAAATGATTCCCTCCCTTAATTACAAGGGGGAAAAAACATATATGTTTCTTTTCTAAACAATTGAGAGCAGAAATGTGTAATACAACATTAACAGAAAAGGCTTAAAATCAGTGGGAGTTTAATACAGCTAAGAGAACATGGCTGAAAGTAATGGCAGAAAAGGCATTAAAATGCCTTTCATTAAGGAAATATTTCTTTGCTTCTCTCTTTTATTGTATAAAACGTGCACAGAGCGGGCACTTTTGGGCACGGAAGCAGCTGTGAGGAGCTTCTCAGCAGTCTGCAACTGCAGAATCAACAGCTGTGATAACATCACGGCACTCAGCTAGAGGACTTAAAGCTGTAAATTAAGGCCCAGAGTAAAGAGCACTTCTCTTGGGTAAATTCAAGGGCCGGGAAGACAGATTACCGATATTTCTATGGCGTAAAAGTTCTGCTTTTCTACTCCAGAAGATCCCAGAGAACCACAAATATCTCCTAGTGGGTGGCAATAATGAGCTGATGACTTAAAGCTAACTTCGAAAAGTCTGAGCACGATACAACAATGTTGTAGACTCCCTTCCCTTAAAGCTTAAGGGAGATTTTCTCCCTCATATTGGCCCTTTCATCAGTGAATATACTTACTGGAAGTCTTATATGTACAGGCAGAAGTTACCTGGTTGTACTCCGAAACGTCCTTCAGGCCCATCGACCAGCAGCCCCAGTGCTTGTGGCAAGTGCTGCTGTAGAATGTTGATTTTGTTTAGATCTGTAAAATACTGTCTTACCTTAAGATACTGTTCTTAAGTGTGTTGGAGTCTTATCAGAGGAAATAATCTTAAAGACACAGAATCACAGAA
>NW_010185074.1:0-18833 GCF_000695765.1 Mesitornis unicolor | reverse complement strand
TGGAATACTAGCAGCGGGTAGTAGTCCGTCAATCTCCTGTGAATAAGCCTGAGGCAGACAATTATGATGACCTTCTTCATGATCTTATTGTAACATTCATCTTCTTTTCTCTTGTAATATTTGGCACCACAAATATTTAGTGTTGCATTTAGTGTTAGATAAAAACCAGCTTGAGGCATAGCCATTTGTGTTTACATTTTAAACTACAGAGTGGTCTTTGAGGATCAGTAAAAATAAAAGCCAGGGGGGCTGATGTCCATCGCTTCCATGGCCCTTATCTACACCATGTAAATGAGCACAATCAGTATTTAGGGTTCTTGCAGGAGATCAATCTATTGTATTTACATTTTTGTTAGCAATCCAGGAAACTTCAGACATAAGATTTGTTATAAATAAATATTTATGAATTAGATAGAATATTTCTATCTGACACCTATGTAGCTGTGGGAGGATTTTATGCTGTATTAATATAAGAGAAAGAAGTGTGATCAAAATGTCTGTGTTAGTTTGATTCAAAACATCGAAGAAGGAAGTAATCTGTCAGTCAAGAGTTATTACTCGCTAGAGGGATATTTATCAATCATTCTTACTGAAAAGAAATCAAAGAGCAGACTCAACCTAAATATTCATCATTATTTTAGGTTCTGAGGTTTCAGATATGATTTCCTGGTCAGTGACTGTTTTTTTGAACAAACTGCTACAAGGCACAAGGAAAAGACAGACCGTTGATGAAAGACGTTTCTGTGTCTGTTCTTTATAGTCATCAGACTATGATTGCCAAGCATGATCTGAAGTTTTGAATCACTGAGCTGAAAGAGATCTTAAAATTTCATCTAGTGCATCTGCACGCTCTAAGACAGGATGTAGTGTTTTTAATCTATGTCAGATAACTTCTGACCATCATTTTGTGGTCACTGTTTGCATAGCATTTTGAACATATGTTAAAACTACCTAAATAAACAGTGCAATCCACCCAGATCTGTAATATTAAATATGTTGAATATTAACTTGAACTTTCAGCTGAGCAAAATGGGAAAGGAATGTAGTGTGTAGCAGTGCTATTTGTTTTTCATTAAAGCAGTTGCTTTATATGCTATGAAATTATTTTGGTGTTAATATAGGGTGTGCAATGCTTTAAATTTATGTTCCTCCTAAACTTACTAAGTGTGTTATTTGGCTATCTCTGTTATTATTTTTCTATTTGCACCTATTTAAACCCAGAGTTAAAGTGGGATCAGTCACACTGTCACATGTAACTAGTTCGGCGAAGCAGTTTGGTGAGCACTAAAAATTGGTCACTGATTGACAAATGTCACCCAGAGTTTTATTTGTGTAACTATGTTATGTTTGGTCTTTTGATACAAAGGGCTGAATTTCTCTTCCTGTGTTTCATTTTGCCAATGGATTTTAGACTCCAGAGTAAATTGGAGGGAAAAAGCAGGGAAACTTAGAGGAAACTGCCCAAATTCTTTTAGTGTCATCTCACACTAAGTGATCTGTTTCACCAGAAAACAGTTTATCCAACACATTTAACTGTTTTTGAAAAACATACAAATATGCTCTGACATGTTCCAGTGTGCTCAGCATTTGAAATTAGTCATCAAATGACATACTTCAGTCCAAGTTTGATTGTGAGTTGTTCATAACATGCCTGTGGGCACCTTGTCTCTGTGCCATGCTCAGCACAACCCTGTTCTAGTAATAAGCAGAAGACCCTGACCTAAAAAATTGACTATTATTTTGAGTTTTTCACTATGTATATAATGTTTTATTTGTCTAAGTATTTGCTTACCTCTTTCATACGTGACACTATTTCTGTTTTCCTGTTGGATAGATTCCCATGCCAACATCAGCTCTCAAGTCAGGCTCACAAACTCTTCCAGCACAAGCACTTGTACATACATATTTGCATCAGTCAACCCCTGTTTACATGCTAAGCAAACAAAAATTTGCTGATATAAACACATTGGCAGATAAATAGAAGCGATAGTAAGTACCATGAAACTGAATTTACTGTTCTTATTCTGAATAACCAAGTATTTTGTCTTGGATTTTTCTACCTTCAATGTCACTTATTTAAAACATGAAGTGTCTACTTCAAAACAAAAAATCTGTACAGGTACAATTACTTCATCCTTCAAAAGATCACACAGACATTATAATGACCCAGACATTATAATGACCCAAAGGTTAATATAAAGCTATTAACAAAGCCCTAACTAAGCTTTAACTGATTCCAGGTTTCAAAATAATATTTCTCACAGTTCTGTACAGTGAGTAGCTGCATGGAGTTGAGCCACATGTAATTTTTAAAGAAGAATTACAACAATTATTTGCTAGAATGCATTGTTTCCTGTAAAAGAAGGTGGCATAAATCAGTGTTACCAAGAAATCACTGTATGATTCTGATCTTAAATATATTAAAAATGTACAAGTGTACATATGTGTGTATATGCAGACATATGCATCTATACATGCATGTATATGTATGTGTGTATACAAAAATACATATGTATGCACCTATGCATACACATATCTTTTTTACATACATAAACACATAAAGTTGCAAGCATGCACACTTCTGGCATATTTGTGTATTACAGAGTTTTATAGTTACAGAGAAGAAATCAATACAGCTTTGCTTTGAAGACAGAGTGGATTTCTCTTTTCAAGCTATGGTGTGAAAGTCATTTTAACTAGAGGTCCAAAGGAGGTAGATTTTTGTATTCCTTGCTAATGCTCATGCATGATTATGCTATGCTTTTGTGGTCTCTCTAAAATAAAATCTCATTAGAACAGATAAAGGTTCAAATACAAATTACTTTACTTAGGCTTCAGTGACAATAATAGTTTTTACAATTCATTTGCTCTTGTTTTACTTCATACAGCTGTGGATGGGAATCTGGTCTGCAGGTCATTATACAGTCTTGATGTTCCTAGCTGAACCATCTGCAGAGATTGATTGAAAACATACTTCACCTTTAATGTGTTTTTTTTTTCTCCTTCATACTTAGATCATTATGGTATTACTGGAATGCTGAGTCTTTTTGACATTCATACACCTGTGAGGATAGCAAAAGGTCTAGCTTGCACTATTAGATGCAAATTACATCTAATATCCTATACTTAAATAAATCTCAAAGTACCGTCTTAAACTGATAAATGCCAGGAAATATAAATTGAAAGCAACTTTGGATCATACTGACACAAAAAATACCATAGCACAAAGATTTAGGCGTTGAATATTGACCTTAACTTTGCATTCTCTGGCTGTTCCTGAATGAAGTCAAAAGCTTAATATTAGGCTTTTATGGTATTCATTAGCAATCTTTCATCTTGAACTCGAGCTGCATGTCAAGCAAAAACACATTAAAATGTGTGTTATATAGCTCAGAGATGATGTAAATCTTTATTAAGTCTTTATCTCTTTTCACATTGAAGGCTGGTTAATCCCTTCCATTTTCTTTTATGAAGGGATAGATAGACCACACAAGAGCCAGAGGGATAAGACTAAATCATATCATCTCTGACCAAGAAGTAATAGAAGCACTGGGCATGTGTGGTTCAAAGATACACAGGGTATAGCTAGCAGATCTGGAGACTGGCCATGCTCAACTGCGTCATCTTTTTGACCAGAAGTAATTTATCTGTTTCTGACAATGGTGCATTAGCTGTGACCTTATTTGTCCCTATTTTGCATAATTGAGCACAAGTTACATTTATGAACTCTACGTGAAGCAAGTTTTAAGAGGCTGGTTGATTATATTTGATGGATATGACAATAATATACTGAATCTCTGTATAAACTATGTCTTCTTGGATTTCCCATGATAAACATTGTCTTATTATATGATGATTACACTCATCACAGAGACCACGTTATGGCTAACAATCTCTGAAAATTGTTCAACCTGGAGTAGATACCAGCCACAGCCACTTCCATCCACTTTGTATATGGCATCTGGATAGGGCATAGCCTGAGTTTGAGGCACTTCAGCTTTCGGGAATCTTTCTATTCCTCATTGCTTATCCTCAGGCAAATGCAATAACCATAGAGCTGCAGGTAATGTTGGCAGCTGGAGGAGGAAAGATAAATTCCACATGCTTGTTGAAGCTTGCTTTGTCACTTTGTAGAAAGGAATGCAGGATTCAGGGAGTTATAAACAGAAAGCACAGTTGTGGTAGACACCCACTAGTAGCCAAGTCACAAAGTATGTGTCATTCTCAGAGTCATCATGATCACTTTTCTGGTTTCTGTCTGGCCCAAAGAACTTAGTTATTTTCTGCATTCCCTATGACCTCTGATCACTGACTTAAGAAGGAATATATCCCTTTGACAGAGGAAGGAATTAGCTTTCATCTCCCACTTCCTGGGGAAGCCACTACATTTGTAATAAATGGTTAGTTGCGCTGTTCCTTCTCCAAGAATCCAGTAGCTGTGAAAACACTTGATGTTATCTGGGGGTCGAATCCAGTCTATGTGCATAAGCTATCCTGACAATGCTTACCAGGTCAGGAAGACCTTGGGGGGGACTTCGGTGAAGGAACACCTTCTTGACACCCAGCCTAGTCTTCAGTGTGAGCTTTACAGTGCAATATTCACCTGTGCCAAACAAAAAGCACTTCTGCAATTGTGCAGAAATTAAGCTCTTTGGGAAGTTTGAGGTCACAGAAGACAAAAACTGTAAAGACGAGGTGCCTTAATGCATGCATGGCACTTGAACAGGGGCTTTTGGAAACACCGTTGTAGTAACCAAAATATCACCCTTTCCTCACATAGGTGCTTAAATACTTTTCTTTTTGTTTATTTTGGGTTTGGATTCAACCTTAAATCCCAGGGCAGATAACATCTTGCCCCTAAGCAAGACTTGTGTGATCTTGTACTCAGTGAAGTGAGCTTAAGTATGAAATTGGCCCTTTAGTCACATGTCAGCTTTCTTAACAGCTGGCTAACTCTCAACATGTCACCTTTGCAGCTGTTTAATCATGAGAACAATGATTTGAAAAGAGGGCTTTTTGGGCTTCTGAATATATATAGTGCATAAGTAAGAGGATGTGTTCAATGCAAGCTCTCTATCAGCAGACCAATGTGATGAGGAGTATAACGGTAATTCAAGGTATTCTGACTCAGGTCCTATTTCTAACTGCAGGTAAAATCTTATCCTCAAGGAAAACACATTGCTATTGGTTCAGAGAAGGCCAAAATTTCTCATAGTAATGTAGGATGTAAGCATTTACCTAACATATGGAGCACTGCATAATTTAACTACAAACTTACAAGGTTCACTGAGGTTCAAATGAAGGAGTCTTTTTAAGTAGGTGAAATATCTCCTTTTTTATTGTAGAGATTGTATTTTCATAGCAATTCTATTATCTTATACGCTCATCTCTGAAGAGCTTGCTTTCTCCAAAAGCAGGAAATTATTCTGGTAACAAAGAAGAGTACATTTATGCAAATAGGACCTACAAAACCACTTCCTTTGAAAAAACAACACAAATTATAGGGCAGAAGCTATTTAGGCATCTTAGATACTGGCAAAATAATTAGGCATGATCAGTACAGTGATACAATAGTTTTATCTGCTATTTTCAATGAATTCAAGAGGTTTCATGTTTTGTCCCGCAGAAGAAACTACCTCCTTGTTGCTGGAGAATATACTTCACAAGTGAAGGACCAATTCATTAGCTGGTGCATCTCAGTATTGCTAAAGAGACTCAAGTGGGGAACCTGCTTCTGTCAGTGGCAGGACAGTCTGCTGATCCTAGATGAAAGATGGAAATTCTCATGTGATTTAGAGCTCTTGCTTCAGAGATGGATACCTGACAGGAGAAAATGTGTGAGATGAAGTTAGGCACAGGCCTTTGCATATCAATATATTAACATAGGTACTGAAAAGAATTCAGGGCCCCAGTATAGAAGAGGTCTCTAGTGCTTTGCTTTTGCAGAAACATCGTTTTTCAGCCTTTTCAAAAGTTTAGCAGAGCAGACGGTGCACAGTCTGGAGAAAAGGGTTTTTCCATCCCATCTGAAACCTGTTCAAATCACTTGTGGGAGATACATAGCAACATGTACAGCCACAGTGGATTTGTCTTCAAGGAATGGAGATACCTAGTGGATGCTCAACCTTTGTTTTCCTGACATAGTAAAGATCCAATATTCTCACTGCACAGACTTTTTTTCCAGTCCTTAATCTAAGCATCCAGTATGCTGTGGAAAATGACATGTAGCCACATTGAAATCCAGCAGCATATTCCAGCAAGTGTAATGTCTAAACATTGACAGATTAGAATAAATTGTTAACAGCTCCCTGCAGATGTCCTTACTTTGCTATGTACAATAACTTACCATTTCTAAAGCATCTTCAAAAGAGGTGATTTTGTTTACAGCACTTCAAATACTTTGCTGTATATTGAGTGCTTCCTGTCATGTTTAATATTCAAAAAAAGGAAATGGGCAATATCTTTGTACATACAAAACTCCAACATTGTGGTTGGAGTTTCAGTTGATTTGTTTTGAGATAAATTGTACTAAATTAATATTTCTTGAGAATTTTAATTTGATTCACCAGTTCCTTACCCTTAAGGACATTATTAGCTTAATAGGAATATTTGCTAAGGACACCAGAAAATATCTGACTTATTAAAACCCATAGATTCCCCCTAGGAAGTCCTTCCAGTCCACTGTCTGGGGAATTTCTGAACCAGATTGTGTTCACACAATTTAAATATTTAATAGCTACTGATATATTTAGCTTTCATGAATTTCATTAATCCCATTTGAACCTAAATATATACATAAATTTGAGGAGTCGGTAAGCCACTTGTAGCAATGAATTCAAACAATTATGCTCTGAGCTGATCTATCAGATCTTGGTATAGTGTAAAACCCTAAGTGTTTCATGTTTATTAGATGAGGTTTTACAAGACCGCATTCGAACCGTGCTAGAAATTGTGGTAAGTCTGATAGTGGTTTAAGCATATAGCAACCTATTGGAAAAATGTAGGGACAGTTACATGACTTCTGCATGAAACGCCAAAGAATATAAAGAGATTAGTTTGAGATTTAATGCAACTTCAGGCCCTTTAGTTTATTTTTAAACATGGACAGAATTTGTTTATTTGTAACTTACCTGTGGCATTTTACCACCTGCACTACCTTATACAGAGGCAGAAACCTGTCATTTAGTGCATTGCACTCTGTTATGTAATCTTCATTAAATCTGTTCACTTCCAGACCCTGCCAAATCTACAACGATTACTTTATAAATTCATTAGTAATGAAAAAATTGCTTACCTTATCAATGGAAATATTTCCAACTGTATTTATAGTAGTGTCTACATTAGAAAGACAATTACTGGTTCTCTATAATGATTCTCAAAAGTATTAATTCTGGTGATCACTCTTCCTTCCATTCCCTCAGCTTTCAAAATCTCATGCAGCTTTTTCCCAAGAAGTCTTAGGCATGACTACAAAGCATAGTTTCATCATCCACCTGTGCTCATCATGAGGTTATACCAATTGTGTGAAGATACACTGAAAGAGCACTAGAAAAAGTAGAATAGAGCGTATTTTTCACTGATGATAGTGATCTTCAGTTTCTGATATTGGTTTGGATTCTGCTTTTACAAGTCTCAAAACAAACAAACTACTCCATTTTGCTGGCTTGAAGAGAGTTTTAACAGATAATTATTTCATCAGTGTACAGCTAACAAAAATATATTGTGTGTTCCTTAAATGAGAGCAAGGCTAGGATGTTTTAAAAAAACCCCTTTTTTGTAATGAAGGATGTTTAAAGTGACATTTGCAGAATGATTTTGTGGGGGTAATCATTCAGTTTTGAAAGGCACATTTCAAAAGAGCTGAATAGCTAGTAATTTGTTAGTTTTAGACCTCACAATGTAAAACAGGAATTTTTCACTCTATTTAACAATAGTCTTCTAGTAATCATAAAATTATCAAGATCTTAAAGAAGCAGACTATTGATTTCTTCCTCTGAAACTTTTACCAAAAGTCATATATTACAGGAAAGGTTTCAGAGTAGATGCAGGCTCAGCACAAAAATTACAGGATTATTTGATTTACCTTATTTCCTTAGGGTTGTTTCTTGTAAAAATCACATCCCTGTCAGAGATGGACAGTCCAGGGAAGAACCATTTAACAAAAAGTAGCCTTCAAAAAGCTGATTGCTTTAACAGGAATTTTTTAAATGAAAATTAGAAACTTTAATTTCTATTTGTTAAGAGTCAATTCTGTGAACCTAAATAAACCATCTCTAGTTCTTTTATTATATGGCATTAATATATTATTCTTGTTCATTAAAATAAATGAATAAATAAAACTTTCTGGAGGGGCAGGGTAAAAAATCTTACAGTCTTTCCTTTTTTTGGTGTAATATGATCTAGTTTAGAAAGGTATAAATTATAGGATATAGAAAACATGGCACCCTATGCCACCAAGGAATGCAGAAGCTACCCCCTTCTTATTTCTTTGTTATTTTGTTCATCATTATGAACTTGATCAGAGAGATGCTCCAAATCAGGCAAACCATGAACCCATTTTTATATTTATAAATCTTGATTAACTAACCACAATCAAACCACAATGGTTTGAGTACCTAGTGGTCATTTGCACAGCGGTGGATATTGAACTAAGCAGGTTTGAAAATCAACTTTATTTCTGACATTTCAGTTCAAATTTAGATCATGTTTTCTTATCAGAAAATGAATGAAAATAGAATGAAAACTGATCCATAACATAGTTTTCTTTCAAGTTATTAAGTAAGGCAAAGATGAACTTGCATATTGTTGACAAGATGCTTAGAATTTGTTGTGTGACGAAGATTTAATTGAAATAAAGGCAAATAATTTTCAGATGTAAATACAATCTTCAGAAGTGCTTCTCCAAAGGGATATATTTTGTGCATGAAGCAAATATTTTCCCTTGTTACAATAAAGCCACTTTTTGTTTTTGACTGGGATTCGTGGATGTCAGATGCAGTTGTAGGGTTGTTTAAAGAGAATGAACATAGAGGAAGAAATTCAAAGGGGTATGCCCACAGTTACCTGCTTTTAGTACTATAGTGCTTTTATAAAGTAAGAATATTATTAAAAAGATAAGATAATTTTTTTTAATAAATAGTATATTCTTTATAATTAAACTATTCCACAGACAAGTTATAGCTTGTGAATGACACCTAGAGAAAAATAAACTTTGTTAGCTCTGCAACCTTATGCTGGCTGAATGCGCAGGTGAAAAGCATTGAACTGAATGTGGAGCAGTGAACATTGAACTTGATAATGTTTGGAGTTCTCCATGTTCTTTCAAGCTTCCAGAGCAATGCTAGGGTGCAGGATGATGTGTGTCACTTCCCTGAAAACCACTAAGCAATTTAGAAGCAGTGAGTATGTGCGAAATGTGAGTGATCACCTCCACAAAAGATATATTTGGAGGTTTAAAATATATTTTGCTGACAATGATAATTTGGGCTAATATCTCTTAAAAATGCAATGATGCAAACTACTGGTTTGATGGCTTTTTAACCATAAGTGCCAAAATTTTGAATCTTAATATGTTGCTTTATATGAGAACAACAATTTCATGCAAAACCTGATTAAAGTCACTGGACATAATAATAAGAACAAATAATTGTTTAAGAGGAAATATAATATTACTAAAAACAGTAAATGAGGCCTGGCTATGAACATAAAGATCCACAGCTCTTCTGCCAAAATTACTATCAACAAATAGGAAGCTAGTCATTATAACCAGTCATTCCCTTCATTTAAAGACAAATCACAAGACTCTAATTCAAACCCTTTTGTAAAAAAAAAAAAATCCATAGTCAAGTTAAAAATCCAGAAAGGCATATTGATGGAATTACCTCCTTAATGGAGGTTTAATAAAACAGTAGATGCTCAATTTCATGAAGCATTTACCTCTCAGATCTTCAAAGTGTACAACTTTTCTCAAGGAATTTAACTGGAATCAAGCAGATAAACTTTGACTAGCAGTTGAAAGTGCAAGTCAGTGTTTCTTCTTCAGTAAGATTTATTAATTTTTATTTCTCGTATATGTTAACATGCACTGGCTTTGAGCTTTACAATTGTTCTTTTTTCCTGTGCAGTTCTCAGCATGCAAAACATTTAAAAGGTAAGGATAAATGTATCTCTTCAGATTAATCTATTTTAAAGCTTATAAAATATTAAAAAGTAATGTAAGGAGATGTGTAGCAAACAATAGTAAGAACTGAGTTGAGATGGTCAAGCATTTTATTTTTCTCATGGTGCATTCTATTAGTCTTCATTTTAATATAACAATGACATAATAGAAGAAAATAGGTCAAAATGAATCAGTTCAGTTTCTTCATGGATATGTTTAGTTTATAGAGTCATAGATGAAAATGTTGAAAAGAGTAACATCAGCATCACGGCTGCTATTTCACAAACTTTAAGTTTTCCCAATAACCGAAAAAGAAGCACATGAAAATTTGTCAGATTACTTGGAGATCCAAATTCCTAATAAAGATGTGAAACAAGTATAATTTGTGACCGCTTCAAAAGATTGCAAGAAAAATAATTGATAGCAGTATGTATTGAAAACTGGGATAGATAACAAGGTTGAAGGTGAGATTATGGCTGTAGGGACTTTTGTGTGCTTTGGAGGCTCCTAAAAGGTTATTGGTAAAAAGGAGAAACAAGGGAGCTAATGTTCATCTTGTCTCTGCAGCTAATCTTTTTCTTCTGCATTCTGAAAAATGCCTCACAGGCAAAACATCACCTCTAACCTTGTTTTCTGTTCTGTGTATTTTATTAACCTTTCTTTTCTAAGTCCACAGTTTTCAATCCAGTGCAGCCCCGATAGCAATCTATGTTGACTGATTACTATTTTTTACAATGAGTAAGGTGTTACCATGATATTATTTCAGAAAAAAGGCCATGTTTAGTTGCCATGGAAATTAACAATAATAACTGTAGTCTTGTCTATCAGAGTTGTCAATCCAGCTCCTGCTTCCTTGTACTAAATTTGGCACTTTTTTGCTTCATTCAGGTAATGAAGCTGAGCTTGTTCTGAAGTAGGAAACGAGCAGTTGTAGGTCAGTTAGTAGCTGGATAGGAGTCTAGGCATCCATGGCACAAGTCAATGTTGGTAAAGTACTAGACTTGAGGAACCAAATTTCTCTGTCACAGCTGAGATGACAGAAAAAAATGAGGGAAGCTCTGTGTTATGGTGACCTTTTGGAGGTATAGACAACATTTGTTTTCAGAGTTGTACATCACGATCAGTATCTTTAATTTTCCAGTCTTTCGACACTTCTGGGACTGATTCAGGGCACAGTGATCTGAGTTATCTGTGAAAAAAGCAAGAAGAAAGCACCAGCCATGCAGACATCTGATGTTTCCTCTTCGAAGGGCGCTTAGTAAAGGGACATGATTTTCACTGAAAAAGTAAACTTTTGTATCCTAGGGGTTTCCTTAGGCTATGGGTACTAGGGGTATGGGAGATCTTCCCAGTTCCTGCACGGGATATACAGAATAGTAAATCTCTGGATTGCATAGCAATGTATGGCACAGAGAAATGCAGTCCTGCTTCCTGCTCCTGTAGCTTGTATGTAAGGGAAATCATGATCATAGGCCAAATGGGGCTGTGGTTCACTGAAGCAGGGAGTGAGCTCTGAGATACTTCAGAGCATAGCCCAGAAAGTAAGTCTAGACACAGCTTTAGAGCAACAATACCAGGTGGTGTATTTTGAGCAGCCATTTCTCAGACATTGTAGACAAAATAAATGTGGTCTGTTCACATCTTTTGTTTTCATGATTTCACTTTGGGGAACTGCATCTGGTTAAAGAAATGTTCTTCTGATTAATGAAACATCTCTGGACATGCAAAACCAGCTCCCTTATACTTGTTAGACCATCTTACGGATGGTAACCGTTGGTGTTCTCCTTGACAATAAACTGCTCCTTTATTTAGTACGTTTGGTCAATAGAAACATTATCCCAGGCTGTAGAGAATTTTTTTTCTATTGAGCATTGGCATCAAACTCCTAGGTCAGAATACTGTGGTAACACACAGCTCAGGAACTCTACAGCTGAGACATAAAGTGTATTTATGTGTTGGACATTTTAATTCATACCTATTATGCTGTCTATGACTATTAAGGCACTATAAGCACTATAGCACTATGAAGGCTATTTGGATAATTAGTTTACCAGTTATAAGCAAATTATAAGTTATTTCACAAATGGTGATATACCCTTTTACTTTTCAACAACTTTCTTCTTACCAGTCTATATAAAAAATGTTTACTTCCTAAATTAACGTGCTGGCATTAAAGTAATTGGTTTGCCATTTTGTTACTGGTGGGACAGAACAATAAAAAGCTGGTTGATGAAAGCGAATCTCCTAAAATTTACCCACAAGTGCTGAATAGAAACCTTTCTTCTATCAATATTGAACAGCCCAGATCACTAAAAATTGTGACTTCTGTATCCCTTTCCTGGGACTAGTACCTTATGGGGTACTAAGATCTGTGCTAGGCCATCTTCTCTTTTTATAACCTATATGGACTTGTGAAACCCTCTTGCGCCCAAATTCTGTTAACAAGGTCTCATCAATGTTGAAGCATGTTCTGGCTAGAAGAAACATTTTAAGAAGTGATCCTAAAGAGTTTCTTTAATTTTTATTCTAACAGTTTTTTCCTCTGATTACTCGACATTACTTCCATCCCTACTGTATGCTTTGCCTGAGAGCTTCCATATTCATTTTTTCTTCTCTGTTTCCCCACCGCTGCATCTTTCACTTATTTTGTGGTGTGTTTATTTTTTTTTCTCCTTATCTCTTTCTAACAGTACATCACTTGGTTAATTCACTTCTGTTGCTGCTTCTTTTCCAGTCCTGAACCTGACATGGTGTTGGCCAGCCATCACTACCCACTCACTCTCTCTACAGTTTTCTTGCTTTATACCTTTACACCTCAAGCTTTTCACGGGGGACTGCCTCCTGCCTTCTGGTGATTCATCAGAACATAGCACTGTAGCCTTGATCTCTGTTGATCTTTCAGTGATTCTGTGATCAGAATCAGAAAAATTATAGACTATTTCTGTTAACTGTAACCACAGTGAAAAAGCTTGGAGTGCACCTTGTCTAAGGAACTTGACTTGAGCTGCAGGAAAAGATAAGTGAGCGCTGCCTCTATTGTTGAAAACAGTGAGCATCCTGAAAAGGCGGGTCACCAGCAGTGCTTGTCCCAGAAGACAAGAAAATGTAGAGAGTTCCAGCAAGTCACTATATCAGATTCCCCTTCACTGTGGCCAGGAATTCATATTCAAGACAAATTAACAAAAGAAATGTTATGTAATAACAGGCAAGTTGTAACAGAGTCAGACATACAACAGAAGAGGATGTCACACCAGCTGACTTCTCAGTCTAAACAAAAACAAATTAACTTCTTAGCCTGTTCACTTATAGAGAGAAGGTGCCTCAGCACAAAATTTATAGGGCTACCTTTTCATGACCACTGAAAGATGCAGTCACACTACTTACAGAAAAGAGCTTCAATGTCTGATGACAGGCAAATTTTAATTCTGAGCTAACTTAATTCCTTTCTTTAACAATCTCTTCCTTACAAGAGCAAACTTGATAATTTTTGTATTATTTATTCCTTTTGCTCAAAAAGAAGCAATCTAAAGAGGGGGGAAAATGCAAACTGTGCCTTTTTTAGAAAAGAATTCTGACTTATTCAACTTGAACTAAGACATTTTCAACAGTATAAGCAGAGAAAATTCCCTTCAGTTGATGGAGGCAAAGTTAGTACACAAGTAGCCTTTTAGAAAATCCTTTCCCACTACTGTTTGAAATGACAAAATGTTTCCCTATATTATTTTTATACAAGTGTGAAACTGTTGCATTGACATTTTTAAAATTCCTGACAGCCCCTCTTTCCTAAAGGATTACGAATTACAGTTCAAAAAATTCTTGCCATAAGGAAAAGCTGAAGGTAGCGTTGTGAAAGAAGTTGGAATGCCTGTAGGTATAACTTCATAATGTACACTGATATGTGACAGGAACTTCACTTGAGAGTGTGTTCTCAGTCAATATTTTTTATAATTCTATAAAATGCATCAGAATCAATATGTTGAACTAATTTTTGCTAGCTTATCAATTTCTTAGTTTATGGGAACTTATTCATTTTGTGCATATTTGGCCAGACTATAAACTTCTCAAGCTCTAGAAACAAAACACAAAGCCTCTACATGGGGGAAATTAACAGAGACCCCAGCTACCTCGGTTAAAACCAGTAGGCAGTGTACTGTTCTTGGTTTTTTTTTCGTCAACAGCTCTATGAGGAAATAATCTTAATAGTACCTTCTCAAAAAGGATTTTCAGTTCAGTATTGTATAATTCAGTTTTCTTTTCTCCTTCCCTTAGAGTAAGAAATGAAGAGCCAGTTGAAGGACCATATGGCTTAGAAGTTCTCATTTGTTTATCTAGCTGATACCACAGACAGGAAATCAACGTATAGGAATTTCACAACCACATTTCCATCTGTTTTATGTGGGTGATGCCATCAAAGCAGTTGACAAGTCTCAGCAATCCTCCAACATATGTCAGCTTTTGGTAGTGCTACAGGTCTAAAGTCCATCCTCTCACCTGCCTCTAGCAGCAGCAGAAGCCAAAATTGGAGATAATCTCTGTGGAAATCCTATGGCTAGACAACATGGTTAGGTGTTAGCAGTGATATTTCTGGGTTTAGCTGTGTTTGATAGGATATGCCATCTTTGTTACAGAAGTTTTGCTGTAATTAGTATCAGCTGAAGTAAATATCAGTATACAAAGATCAAAACAGGATTTTATATAATATGTTGGCAAGCTGAAAGTCTGCTCATCAGGTGCAGTGTCTACTGATTGTTTCTAGCCACTGGAGGGTATAAAGGGCATCTTCTGATATCAGACATTATGTCGCACGGTCCCTGTGTGCTTTGAAGTCATTCCTACTCTCCATGTCTGGAGGGTGTAAAAGAAAACCATAAGTTGGATTTGTTCATTATTCAAAAGGAGAGATCAATTGAAACATTTAGAAAAATTAGTAGTGTCACTTACAAGTCATGGAGAGCCTTTTAACTATGGTAGTTTTCATTATTTTCTCTTAAATATGGGAAATTCAAGCTGCTTGCTTTAATTACTGTTCTCAAAATACCCGAAAAATGGACAGTTACAAATTTAGCCTCTAAAGAGGAATTTAATCAAGAGAAGAGAATTTTCATTCTTGTATAAATAATCAGCTGAATTTTGCAATTTGTATTCAGCTGCTTGTGCTTTCACTTGCAGGTCTTAATTAGGATCATTATTGCATCTTGTAGACAGCTAGACTATTAGTATTGTTGGTAGCTTGCCACCGTATTTGGCAGCCCAACAGAATCACAAAAACTGAAAAATAAGCCTATTAAAAAAGTCAGTAAAGCCAATGTTCTTTCTGAAAGCTTTAATCTATGTTTCCATGTGCTGTACCTTTGCTGAGGGTAAGAATTAATTCTAAATCTACTGCTCTCTTTCCATCTATTCAAGCATTTTCTCTGAATACCATTTCAGAAGACTTTTTCTTTTTTTGCTGTCAGTCTAAATATTGATTATAATTTTCAGATTCTACTCCCTTCCATGTGGACACTCTTGACAAGGCTTCTTAGGACTAAAAAGAATATTTTATTGCTTGTAATTACGTTTGGACTGCATGATGAATATATATCCCTAAACAAAACCAGAATTCATCCTCACATTTTTGATGTACTTTGTATCGTCTTTATTCGTAAGGTTAGCTTTATTGGCAAATTTGGAGTCCACTAATTCTTAGAAACAGATCATTAAATTCAGACAGACTATAGAGCTTGTTAGAGAAATGCCAGGAGAAAGACAATGGGAGTTCTATTTTTGCCTCTGCTGTAAATCTTTTTTTTAGACCATAGGTCCTTACATTTCCTTTCCTACCCATGCTGTGTCCTAAACTCCTCTCAATGATTTGCTTATTCTATGAGTTTGTATAATACCCAATATAATGGAACTTCAATTTTTCTTTGGATCTAAATGGAATATCAATAAAAGCAACAAATAATGATAATTATAACCTAACAGAAAATAATTATTTCCTCATTGAGCCCATTTACAAAAGACATCAATTACTTATCAAGCACTATTAATACATGAGCTTCAGTTGGGAATATCAGAGAGCAAAGATCCAGGGAATCATACAGTTGCAGAGGGAACAAACCAACCTGTCTTATCTTTGTTTGCTAAGAAAGAGCATCTATATTTCCTTATCCATAACTTCTCCATTCTAAAGGGCATTTCCTTTCCTTGTGCAACTTTCAGGTTAGAAAAGTATTGTGAAGTAAACTAAAGAAATTAGAAAGACATAGCTTCTTAAGTGATTTGGGTACCTAATTCCTTTAGAAATGTCTGGGGTTTTTTCACCTGAATAAACGTAATAGGTCAAAGAATCCCCTATGTTGTTTGAATATCAGCCCAGCATCTAACAGCAGTAGAAACTCTAAATGAGACATCTATTGTACAAAATCAAATGCCTTTTTTAACGTCTGCTGCAGATGAATTGTAGAGGACAATGCAGAAAATATAGTATTTACCAGATTTGATTTTTCTTTTGTCTGGTTCTATACTTATTTTATCTTCAGTGATATCTTTGCAGGCAGTCGAAATGTGCAGTGGTTTTATTCCCAGAAGCAAGCGCACTTTTCCTTACTCAAGTGATTTGATATGGTACATTACAGACACAGCAAAATTCACAGTGGTAAGAAATATATTCATTTTATCTTAAGATGCTTTCACAGTTTACTATTTGATGCCAGTATTTGTAGTCACGGTTTGCTGGGATATGACCTGTCCTTTTTTCCCTTCCTTTCTTTCCTTTCCCTTTTTTCCTTTTCCTTTTCCTTTTCCTTTTCCTTTTCCTTTTCCTTTTCCTTTGTCCTTTGTCCTTTGTCCTTTCTTCCATCCTGCCTTCCATCCTTCCTCTCTCCCTATAGAATATAAAAGGTTAAAATACACAAGAAAAAGTTTTCTTATATTAGACCATCTATTGTGATCTGGAGATAAACTATTTCAGTATTTTTTCCTGGAAAATGATTAATACAGTTTATGATAGGAAACCCTAAAAACCTCCTGGTCTACTGTACAAACTTACAGATAGACCATTAAAAACAGAAACAAAAAAGTTTTTGTGGATAACTGAAAATGATCTTTAGTTCCTAAAAGCTCTCTTATGCCTGATTAGAAAATAATGCCTTGGCTTATACTCTCACTAAATGACTCTTAAGGACATAAAATACTTCAGCTTTGCTCTGGCATTTACTTGAAAATGCTATTTATTACTTTAGGCAGTCTAGTGCTATACTGATTATCCTTTAATTATAGTACAAAACAGAAAGGTTCATAGATGCACAGTTTTATTAATTTTAGGATTTGTAATCCAATATATGAAATGGTAATTATAAGAAAAAACTATAAATACAAAATGGATATAGAACAAACTTTTTCCATTTAATTTGAAAGGGGAAAAAAAGTAAATTTCTTATCCATTCCTCCTGCAGAAACACTGGCATTATTGTCCTTACTGTTTTTTCTGCTTATATGCAATAAAATATGAATATACCTAAAACTACCAGTACCAAGAAATTTCTGTAATAGTCTTTGCCTGAAATAAGTCTAACTTGATTAATTATTATTATTATTATGTCAACAAAAAGGAAGATACTGCCTCTCATTAGTTTTGTTATCGACACATAACCCCAACCTGAGATGTCAAACATGGAAGCACAAGTAGCACAGAAGCAGGATAAACTTAGTTCTCTGGAGCTCTGCTGTGATCTGTGCAGTGGCTGTAAAGGATCACAGTAGCTGGCGTTGGGTCCTAGATCCTCTAGGACCAACTTTTCTGCACCAATTAGCCAAAAGTATTTTATGCTGGCAGGAAAAAGCAAGAAATGTTGATATTTCTGTGTCTGCCAGCCTAGAGAGCTGTAGGGTGGGAGGTGGAAACACTGGTGGATTCTTATCCCTCCACATAGCCTTAGGTTAGGGGTTAGACCCATCACAGTAGTAGCAAAGAAGGAACTTGGTGCTACTACTAAGGATGCTAAGAAAGGAAAAAGATCTAGCAGGTGAAGGAGAAATCCTTATAAGGATTATATATTATTTGCTTATCCTTATAAGCAAAGAATAATGAGTAGTCAGTGCGAAAAGCAAGAGAAATATTGTGGCTGGGATCACAGACTTTCTAGAAAGAAATAAACATAAAATCTTTTTTCATTATGATTGTTTTGTGGTTGGACTGTAAATTATAGCACACATCTATTACATAGTCACCAAATCTTAAACTAGTAATTCTAATATAAAAATAGAATTGAACAGATTGATACTTCTGAACAGTCTCAAGAGGTCCCTTCTGACGTCAGCTATCTGTGATTTTGTGTGATATTGTGTGAGCAACCAATAGTCTTTAGTAGGAAAACCAGCAGTACTGTGGGTACCCAGACCCCTGAGCAGGTAGACAGGGATGGTAAGCGTGGTGAAGCCCCCATAATCCATGAAGAGGTGGTTAGTGACCTGCTACACCACTTAGACATACACAAGTCTATGGGGCCAGATGGGATCCACCCCAGGGTCTTTGGGTGTGAAAGAGGTGCTAAAAAAGCCACTTTCCGTCATTTACCAACAGTCCTGGCTAAATGGGGAGGTCCCAGTGACGCCTATCTACAAGAAGGGCCTGAAGGAAGACCAGGGGATCTACAGACTTGTCAGTCTGACCTTGGTGTCAGGGAAGGTG
>NW_010185073.1:0-1199 GCF_000695765.1 Mesitornis unicolor | reverse complement strand
ACATTGGGATATGGGACATGGGGGCATGGGGACATGGGACATGGGACATGGGACATAAGATATGGGGACTTGGGACATGGGGACATTGGGATATGGGGACATTATGGGGACATTGGGATGCCGGACATCAGGCTATGGGGACATTGGGATGTGGGGACATGGGGACATTGGGATGTGGGGACATTGGGATGTGGGGACATCAGGCTATGGGGACATTGGGACATTGGGATGTGGGGACATGGGATATAAGGATGTGGGACTTTGGGATATGTGACATGGGGACATTGGGATATGGAAGACATTGGGATGTGGGGACATCAGGCTATGGGGACATTGGGACATTGGGATGTGAGGACATGGGACATGAGGGCATGGGATATGGGGATGTGGGACATTGGGATTTGGGCATGGGGATGTGGGGACACGGGGACACCAAGTACAGGGGACACTGGGGACATGGGGACACAGGTACATGGGGATATGGGGATGGGGATGTGGGACATTGGGATATGGGGACATGGGACATAGGGGACATTGGAGATGGGGGGAGATGAGGACATGGGGACACTGGGATATGGGGACATGGGACATAGGGGACATGGGGATGTGGGACATGGGGACTTGGGACATTGGGACATGGGGACATTGGGACATGGAGACACCATGGGAACACCATGGGGACATGGGACATGGGGATGTAGGACATGGGGACCTGGAGATGCGGGGACTTGGGGATGTGGAGATTTGGGGACATGAGGGATGTGGGACATAAGGACACGGGGACATTGGGATGTGGGGACATGGAGATGTGGGGACTGGGAGAAGTGGAGTTGGGGACATGGGACACGGGACATGGGGACATTGGGATATGGGACACCAGGGACATGGGGCCATGGGGACACGGGAAGTGGCACCAGAGCTTCTCCAGGGGCTCCCCAAACTGGGGATGTCCCTGGGGTGCAGATGTCCCCAAGGGTGTCCCCATGGCTCAGGGGTGTCCAGGGCTGGGGGTGTCCCCAGGGTGTCCTGGGTGGGGGTGACTCACGGGTGGCCCCGGGGGGGACGGTCCCCACGTCCACGCGGAGCCCACAGTTGCCGGCGAAGGCCATTTCCAGGAGCGCCCCCAGCAGCCCCCCATCGCTGACGTCATGGCCCGCAGACGGCACCCGCTCTGGGGACAGGGCCACCCCGGGTCACCC
>NW_010185072.1:0-17560 GCF_000695765.1 Mesitornis unicolor | reverse complement strand
GGCAATTGCGGGGGGATGGGGAACACTGGGGGGCATCTGGGGAGGCATGGGTCACCATGGGGAGGTGGGACAGGGTTTTGGGGAAACTGTGGGAACAGCTGCGGAGCACTCATGTGGAGCACGAGTTGCAGTGGACAGGTTGAGGGCAGGGCACTACTATGGGGGGTCGAGAACTTGTGAAGTTGCCCCTGGCATTTTGCACAGGGTTGTCCTGCTGAGTGGCTTTGGAGGAACTGGAAAGCTGTTGGTTTTTGCTCTCCTTATGAGCTAAATTGTGGGGAAGAAGCGATTTCCCCTTAGGGAGTGCAATAAGCAAAGCTACTGGTGCTGTGGAGGTGTTGGGGAGAGGTCAGCCCACTCTTGGAACTGTGTGCTGCAGGCAGGGGAATAGAATTCGCCTGCTGCCCCCAGAACTGTTAACAGCCAGCAGCTCTGTTGCTCCTTTCTCTTGCAGGACACGTACCCTGTGGCCTGAGCTGCCACCCTGATAAGAAGCACATTCTCTATCCCCTGGGCTGCACTGTGGTCATTCAAGAGCTGGACAGCAAGAAGCAGACTTTCTTGCAAGGCCACACTGACAACGTCTCCTGTGTGGTCCTGTCCAGGGATGGGGTGCATGTTGCCTCTGGACAAGTCACCTCCATGGACTCTATGGTAGATAATGCTCTGATTTTAACTGTGTAATATTGACCAAAGAAAGGGGAGTTGGCTTGCAGTGGGAACAGGTTTTTTTTATTTTTTCTTTAGTTGGAAAACAAATGCCAGACGTTACAGAGAATGGGAAATAGTGGCTACTCTATTGCTGGATGCGCATTTTTGTAAAGTATTAAGCCTTCCCCCTAGGAGCGGGATAACTAGATTGAGGAGTCTCTTAATTCTAGTCCCTTTTATCCTAAGTGTTGTGCTTTCAAAAGCCCTTGTCAGGTGCCTACCTGCATTTTTAGACCTATTAAGTTCTTTATGGTTTAATTTTTGCCTCTGAAAAGACCCTGACAGACCTGGAAGTGATCAAGTATTAGCATTGTCAGTATTGTAAAATCTAAGTAAAAAACTCTCTGTCTCGGGGTAAATTTTGATTCTGAAGTGAAGGAAAGTCACTCAACAAGTAAGCTAGAATAACACTTCTCACAGCCTCTACTGTGAAGCGGTTTTGTGTCTGTGGAGCCCGGGACTGGGCAGAAGCTAACCTTGGCTAGGCTCCTTCTAACAGATTTCCTGCCAGAGTAAGATTTCATACCTAATGCTGCGTGTTCTGTCTCGTGCTCTGGCTTTGACCCCTTCTGCTTTGCACCTCAGGCAGACATCATTCTCTGGGATTTCAAGCAGAAGGAGCTGCTTGCTCGGCTCTCCATGCATAAGGGTCGAATTGAAGCCCTGGCTTTTTCACCCAGCAGCCTTTACCTTGTATCACTGGGAGGCCAGGACGATAGCAGGTAATGATTTCCACTTCTTGGCACATGATTTCCAACAAGGAACATGATTTCCAAGGGCATCGAAGAGTGCTCTTAGGGAGTGCTTGCTCCTCCTACTCCTGACAGTCTGACACCCCATTGCTCTGTCATTCAGCTGGCTTCAGGTACTGCCCTGAAGAGGTACAAATGTCAGTGAAGGCATTCTTTGACACACAGACAAGTAAGAGTGCAATAGAAAGTTGTTTTAATTCAGATTTTATGAGCGGCTGAAGATAGGATTTGAGTCTTGCTCAGCAGAAGGAGTTTGACAAATACACATAGCCTTGCTTTAGGAGCAGGGAATGTAAACTGCAATTCCACGCGTTGGTGATAAGGCTGCTGTTGGGTAATATATCTAGAAAGTTACTTTTATTGTGTATCCTAGTGGGAACAAACTGCAGGAAAACAGGTTTTGTCCTACTTTTGCTTTTAAGTAATTTGTTTTTAAAGCAAAGGTCTTTCAAGCCCCTCCTTCTCCTGCAGGGTGGTTGTGTGGCACGTGGGTAAGAGAGAGGCTGTCTGCGGGAGTCCTGTCTCGCCATGCAGAGCGGGGAACGCAACCGTTGTGGTGTGCTCCAGCTGCAGGGACGAGATGTTTGTTACTGCTGGAAAGTAAGCTTTCCTTTAGATGAAGGAAGTGAAGAAACGTGCCTGTTTCTGTATAGATGGATTTGATCACACACTTGTTTGTTCTTCTAGTGAGACTGTTCGAGTGTGGGAGGTGGATCCAGTAACCAAGAAAATCGAACCAGCTGAATGCTGGATGGGGAAACTGAGAAGAGTGATCGTGTGTGTTACGGTAAGCTTCAGCCAGAATGATTTGGCCGAACTGAGAAGCTCTCTACAGACTGGAGATCAACCACGAGCTTTTGTAGTGATGCTAGAAATGCCAATTACAACTGGATGCTGGCAGGGAAGTTAGGAAGTGTTGGCTCATGGCAGATGGGCTCCCAGAGTTTCTTTATGCTGGGAAAGAGGGTTTTGAATGCTTCTGAAGAGGAGCAGCATCTATTTTGGTCACAGGTTCTAGCACCCAGAGAATCCCACTGTTCCTTAAAAATACTGTCTAGATTGGGTTAGAAAACATCTTGCATTCAGCGGTGCTATGGACCTTTGAGTGTGATGGGATGGAAACATCAGTTCTGTCCCATCAGGTAAAAGCTTGGCAATACACTGAAATAAAGCTATTTCTGCAGCCCAGTGCTTGGCTTGGGACAAGCGTCTTGCTCTCTGGACCATGATCTCTTTCTTTTTTTATGCTTTCCCGTAGATGGCAGATGATGATAGTTACTTTTATCTTGGCACATCAAGTGGTGATGTCCTGAAAATGAATACAAAGAGTAAGCTGATGACTGACTCTTGGCCCCAGAAGGAGAAGTTTAGCTTGGTAAGTAGCAGCTCTGTGACTAGAATGTTTTCCTTCTCCTCTCTGTTAGTTACTGAAAGTTAGGCAACCTCCAGGAAAACCATCACCACTTGATTCACAGGTTGACCCTTTTTCTGTGCTGCAAGTTCTTTGTATCTCAGTCTTGATCCTGAAGTCTGAGACTGCTAGCCCAGCTTTTTTCAGTGTCATTTGGGTCCGAATTTGGGTTTTAGCTGAATTGCGTGTGTCAGCCCACAAAGTTCCTTTTATACTCTTATCTGGTAAAAGTCATAAAAAGTGGAAAACAGTCATAAAAATTGAGTAGTTCTTGAGCTGGTTTCTCTTTAGGAAGGTAACAAGCTGGAGTGAGACAGAGGAGGTTCCTGGGAAGACTGGCAGAAGGGCTTATTTGAGAGGCTTTCCACCACTTGTTGCTGGAAGGTCCTATATTCACGTCTTACAGATTTGTTAAATTTTCTGAGCTGAAATTTTACCGTGCAGCTGTTTGCCACAGAAAGAGTATTTTGGAAAAACTTCAAAACGCTACAACTGCTCTTAAAAGAATTCCACCTCTCTAGATTTTGCTGTTTGTTTCCCGTTCCATTTCTCCCCATTCCCTTCAGGAGGTTGTCTTTTTGGAATTCTGATTCTGCCCCTGAGCAAGCAGAGGTCTCACTGGAAAAGGCAGTATAGGTAATATAGTTAAAGAGTTCATTATAAAGCCTATGCACAAATGGGACGAAACAAGGTTGTGCATTGATTCTGTGGCTTTTTAACTTCTGAGGGCTTGACTTCATAATGCCAGAGTTCTTTTAACTCCAGACAGGTTCTTGGTACGAGAATCCTCAGGCAGGAGCATCTCCTGGATCGGGAGCTGTTGGCCTTGCGTTGTACAAGAATTCTGCATGCAGGGACCTGTAGCAATCAGCACTTGGCACCAGCCAGTACACTTGTTCTTGATTTCTCTTTATTTGTTGCTGCAAAAGACATTGTGTAGCTTCTCGGTTCATACCCAGTGGAGGGAGTGGTACCTAAGGAATTTAAGCATTTCCCTGGAAAACTTGCTTGCGTAAGGTTGAGTGTATTTTGCGGTTCTTTTACCAAGCATGCAAATCAGTGAGCAGCAGGGGAAGCAGTGTAGTAGAAGTCCCAGATTTACTGTTAGGGATGCTGTGAGGAAGCTGTCCTGCAAAGAAGCAGATCTTGTTTGAGAGCAAGCATAAGACTAAGAAGAACTGTGAGAAACGTTCAGCAGTAAACCTCAGAAGAAAAGCTACTCTGCACTGGTTTCTCTAAACCTCCTGACCTGTACCAACACACATTTGTACAAACCATATACATGCCCATTCCAAATGCAGTGTTTCTTGTGTTACAAATGCAGGCCCATATCTCTGGGATCACTTGGAGCCAATGAATTCTTTGAACCATACTTCAGTATTTATCTATTCTAGAAGGTTGGAGTAGTTACGATGCATTTTTCCCGCTTGTGTCGTAAGAACGTAGGTAATTAATTCTTTGTGCATATGAAGTGACAATTTTTATCCCCAGTGGAGGCTGGAGGAGCTATAAGGCACCTGTTCAGATGCAAAGTGGGATGTATGGTTGCGAGTGCATGTTTATTGTTAAAAAAAAGGCCAAACATTTAAAGGAGGGCCACAAGAAGAATTCACAGAGCACTCAGGAACTTTGCAAGAGCTCAGAATGGGACAAAGAGCAAGTATCCCTGCAGGGAAGGGAATGGGCAGGCTGGATTTTTGCTGGTATTTTTATTTACAATCATCCTTCAAAGCAGTGGTTTCTTTTTGTTAGAAGTAAATAAGGAATGATGGTATTTTTAACGTTAGACTCTACGTTTCATCTACAAGAGGACTGACAGTATATAAAGCAGAATATCATTAACGTGAACTGCTTGAATCCTTGAATAACAAGTGCAACTTAAAAGGTCCAGAACAGACTGGGTAAGAAAGAAGCACGATTGTCAAGTGAAGGTTTAAATCAAACTCAGGTGAGTGTTTGAGAGCCTGGCAATGAATCCTGGCCACATTCAGGTGTTTTTTTTCCCCTGTCTTAATCCTACTCGCTTCCCTCTCAGATTGAAGAACTAAAGAGAATACGTCCAAAAAATCACAGTAGTCTGGGCAGTGCTGCAAGAACTCGAATTCGTTAACAAGGAGCAGGGAGCTGTAATCAGATAAACCACATAGCCATGGGTTTGATTTCTAATGCCACCACCTACTATAACGCTAAACCCAAAGGACATTTGAGATCTTTTACAGGGGAAACTGCAAGACAGTAGATGACAGGACAGTTGATGGGCCTGCAATAACAGGGGACTCAGAGAATTCTGCCAGTACCTCACAGGAAGTTTTTAAAAACATTGTTCGGAAACAGTTCTGCTTGTGGATCTTATTTGTAGTTAAAAAGCACCCCTTTGTTGTCATGCTTTTGCTGAGCATATTTGGATGAAACCCGGTTTCCTGCCTGGTAGTGATGTGATACGGCAGCATCAGATCCTTTCTGGAGGTTGTGTTTTTCACAGTGGTCTTTCCTGATATTACAGGAGACTGTGGATGTGCTTCTGGTGGAGACAGACTAATGAAGAAATCCAATTGCGAACCAATTGCAAATCAGGAACATTTTTTTCCTTTTTTCTTTTCTGCAATCCAGTTACTTGATCCTGAAGTTCAATCGTCCTTAAGCCGATGTGCAGGAAGGTGCAAGGCTGCCTGGAATGCCAGCGCTGCAATGCACGGTTACTTATATGGCGTTTTGGTTTTTTTCTTCCAAAAGTGTAAGCAGGACTTTGAAACCAATCAGTTGCTTCTGTTTGGTTGGATAATTGAACAAAAGCATTTTTTCCAAATTCATCAGACCTTGTCTGTGGCTTTGCAACATCCTTTCTGGGCCTAAATAGCTCCAACGTTCATTTTGTTTTCTCTTTTCACTTCTGCTCTCACCTTCTTTAGAGCTTCAGTCCTTTCCACACAGAAAATCAGCACTTTCTGGCTTTCATTCTTTTAAACACTCTGAACGTGTTGAATCCTGAAAGTTTACTGGGGTTAGGCCAGCTGAAGGCTTGAAAAGAACAGGAAAAGAACAGAGTGGTGCTACTTAGATGTCCAACTTTATCATGAGAAATCCCTTCTTGATGCTTTCACACCACTAAATGATAGAGGTGGTTTTGTTTGGGGTTTTTTTCCAGAAAAAACTTCACCAACGACGCTTGCTTTGTGACAGAGCTGTTTTCAGTCCAAGTTTTGATGGCATAAAGCTCCTTTACTTACTTTTTTTCTTTCTTTCTTTCTTTCTTTCTTTCCATTTCACCCATGCCTATGTTTACCCAGGCTAGGAGGGCTATTTTTCTGAGCAGCAATATTGGGATTTAACCCTGTAGAAGTCAGCTCAGCCCTCTTGCAGCCAATCTCAGAGATTTTCAAGAATTAATCTGTTGTTTTGTATACAGAAGAGGTATATTACTTCACAGGTAGCAGAGCTGAAGCAGAGACTGACTTTTCTTATACTTGAAATTTTGTGGCAAGGCTGCGAACTGTTTCCATTTATTTATTTGTGTGTGGATTTTGTTGGTTTTTTACTGTAGTCTGGCACTTTATGCACGGAAAAGCATTTCTTTTTCTAATGGCTGACCTCCTGTTGATCTTCTCATCTTAGTAAAGAGCAGAAACCCATGGTGTTGATGGGCTGGCGGATTTTCAAAGCTTTCCTGTGACAAATGTGTTTTAGTACTACTGGGTGGGAGATGGGATGGCATCTTTCAAACAGGGAGAGAGACCTAGGCCACAGAGGATCTGTCCTAAAAGCAGCTGTAGAAAAGGATGCTTAGGATGAGTTTTATCCTTTCTCGTTTTCGTGCCTGAGAGATGAAGAACCAGTGGAAGGCAAAGTGAAGGTGCTGGTACAAAATGTGTGTATTGCTTGCTGGACTGAGGTAAGGATATGTAAGCTCCTATGTGGTGCCAGCTGCTCTGAAGGAGCCATGAGGATGCTGTTAACTTGCTTTTGAAAGACTCACACTGTAGTAGTTCACAGAGACCTGTCATTGCTAATGCTTTTCTCCCTTCTCCCTCTGGAGAGTCACTCTGTAGTGTGGGGCAGGCCAAGACTATGGCTAAAAGCCGTCTTTGAGTGATAGATGCACAGCTATCGGTAATGTGGTAGAGACTCCATTGTGCTGTTGAGCGTGGCTGCAGCAAGAAGGAGACTCAGCTTCCATCCAACTGTTTTAATCCTGTTCTCTCCTAGGGAGTCACAGCTTTGCTTTTGCTGAAGACAGGAGATTTAATAGTCGGCACCGGAGGAGGGATTGTAGCTCTCTGTAAAGGCTCAAGCTGCAAAGTAACAAAGTGAGTTTGTAGATGGTAGACTCAGGAAGGTAGAGGTGACAGTTCCCCTGAAGGGTGACACTAGCAGAACCAGTCATTTCTACGGAAAGGTGTAGTCCAAATAAATCTGGTTTTCAGCCCTGCAGACAGAACATACAGTGTAGTTGCAGCGTAATGAAGTTGCAGCAGACTGAAAATCCCTGTATGCACTTGCCCTGCTCGTGGTTCATTGTTAAAGACCATTGTTTCCTTTTAGGAATTAGGAGCCAGATCCTAAATTGATGCAAAGTGAGACGGGGCCGTTGCAGTCAGTAAAATTTGGCTTATTTGCACCTACTGAGAAAGAGTAGGGTTTGCCATCTGAAAAAGGGTTTGTTGGAGGACAAAGGATTGTACAGGAGTGCTCCACTGATTTTATAGGCACGTGTCTGGATGTGCTGGAGCACGTGCAAAGCTTTTTTCTGCATACAAAAGGGAAAGCTGCAGGCGTCATTTCCCCATATGTGGTTTGAAACTTGGGCTCGCAGCTATTCAGGTTGCGTTGCTGGAGTAGCCAATTTCAGCATGCAATTCTGCAAGCTTAGCTTTGTACAATTGAAAGTGTTGGGGAAGTGGAGCAAATCAAAACTCTGAAGTCAGGGGAAAAGGGAAGCTGGAAAATAAGGACCTCAAGGTCAATGTCAGACCAAACCTCTGCTTTCTTTTCACAGGAAAATTCAAGTTCAAGGTGCTGTCACTTCCCTGACATGTAGAGGTCAGGGTCACCAGTTCTTTGTAGGGACAAATCAGAGCCAGATTTATCAAGTTAACTACACTGCGTTTAAAGAGGAGCTGATTGCTGCCTCTCATAACGAAGCCGTCCATGACATCGTTTTTCCTGTGTGAGTACAGCTGCCTGGGGTGCTTTTGGTTGGCAGAGAAGTTTGAGCTGCAGGTAAGGCCAGGATACCTCTGCAAACACCAGGACAGGTGTTAACCAGCAGGACACCAGAGCCTATTAACACCCTTATGGGATGATTTCTGCTGTCACTTGCCAGTGGGAATGCAAGGGTGACAGTGAGTGGCTGCTTGAAAGCAGCAGGCAGCGGTTCCATTGGAGAACTGGAAAAATCCTTGATGTACAGGAGATTTCTAAATCAGAGGACTGGAATTATATGTTTGGGTAAGGGCAGCACAGGCAACCTCCCCCTCTTCTCATGTTGGTGCTGTGAGGCTCTGGCCTCGGTCTGCCAGCCGTGTGAGTCCTGAATGTCTGCTTTGCTGTGTCCTGTTGCAGCTGGGGCTTGCAGAGGTGTCTGCTTTTCTACTCACCCGTACCATCAGCTGAAACTTGACTAACAGAGCTGTTCAGAGAGGCTTTTTGGGTCTCTCAACCTCACTTACGATTTCGTGTTTGACAGTATGGCATGTTCTATTAAATTCTAGGCTTGTGACAAGAGGTGCTGGGTGTACTGGCGTGTTTTCTGTCTGCTTTTGTCTTGTGAACAGTCAGCAAACGTTCTCTCTTCCTGTATAGTAGTATCTTGACACTTTATTTAAAAAAAAACCAAACCTACAATGTATTGGTTATTACCCCTCCAAATACAGAGTGGGAGTTTGATCTCAATGAAAGCTTTTCTTTTTGGCATGTTGTTATTGCATTGCTTCTTGACACAACGCAGAGGATCAAATCTTATCAAGGTACAGCAAAGTGCGCAATGCAGGAAGCTCTCCCGGCTGCTTGTCACCAGCCTGAACGATCCACATCCTTCTAATTTAATGCGAAAATCACGTGGAACTTGAGGGTGATCTGATGCTAATATACCTGAGTAACACATCTGCGTCACAGGTATTTGGATGAGCTGGATTTAGTGATGATTAAAGACTACAGGAGTACATTCTTGCATACATGTTTAATGTTTTTTTATCTGTTAGCTGCTCTTGAACAAAGCATAGCTCTGATTGGGAAATACAGGCTTAATTTCCCTGTTCTGGCTTATTTCAGAATACATCAGTTGCTGATACTACCCTGCTTTATAAAGCACCCGTGCGAGCTGGGGTTGAAAGGGACGGCGCTTTTGTTGTGGCAGTTTTTTCTGCCTGGGTTCATCCTTCCAGGCGTTGTTGTGATGTTGAACAAAAGCTTGTGGTACTTTCTGAGATTTCACTTTCTGTCACATCTCTTGGATGTATGGTTTAGAGCTTATTGTAAAGCATTCAGTCCTGTAGCTTTTGAGATGCTGCAGGTCTTTTTTATTCAAACACATATAAGAAGTATGTTACAAACAGGCTTTTGCCATAGTTTCTGTTGCCTTCAGCGGTGTTGCATAGGAGTCACCCAGTAAGCAAGATAAAAAATGACATCTTTACAATATGAGGCTGCTGTTGGACCCTGATGTTGAATCTGGGCAGTCAGCTCCTCTCCACCCACTTTTGTGTCTGTTGTATCCGACACGTGAAGTCGTTTAGAGATTGAATATGGGAAATAAATGTCACAACTCCCAAAAAGGAGAAAGAATTCTCTTAGTTTCTCTTGAAATGTTCCTTAAAATGAATCTATGAGTGCAAACCAGACCAAGGGAATTTTATGTGAGAAAGGTGATCCTACAGAAGAGGCCTTTATCTTAACCGTGGTGATCCCTATTGGGAAGATTACAGTTGCACATTAGAAACAGCTGAGCTTTGAAGAAGGATTTAAGATCTGACAAAGAAAGAAGCGTTATCTCTTTGCGCTTCCTCATTCTCCTCTGAATTCTCCAGGGGAACTTCCGACTTGTTTGCTACCTGCTCCAAAAGTGATATTCGAGTGTGGCACACCCCAGAAAGCCGGGAGCTCCTACGAATCGTCATCCCCAACGTGACCTGCCATGCCATAGAGATAACGCGGGATGGCAAAAGCATCATTTCAGGTATGGTCAGTCCAAAGCCATGGCTGAGTCCAGTCTTCAAGCGTTGCCAAATGTAATAAACATCAGAATGTTAGAATGAAGAAGTTAAATTGGGAGTGGGTTTCAATTCAGTTCCTTGCTTGACCCAAAGGCCTCTCTGCTTGCAGCTGCTCCGCTGAACTCTGCTCACAGCCCCCAGTACCCCCATGCTGTAGTGATGGTGTAAGTGGAAGGCAAGGTCTGGAGACCTGGCTTTGGAAGTGAATTCCAGCAAATCCAAATGTGGTTCAGTCTTATTTGAAAGGCCTAATTGTAAAATATTAACCTTCTTGTATGCAACACGTGGTACATATGTAGAGCACCTTTTGCATAAAGCTGCCACCCGCTGCCATATGCAAATTGCTTACACAGGAACTACTGCAGTCCTAGAGAAGCAATGTTGTGCCCCCATTGCTACCAAACCAATTTGTCCATAGCCAGAATCAAAAATGAATTAACATTTAATAGTTTATTTGGGACCGTAGCTCTGCAGGCTCGTCTACAGGGCAGTGGTTTTCACATGTCTACTGGTGATCTAACGAGATGGGACTTACAAAGGATTGTCATAAAAAAACAAGTTCATTTGGAATGGGAAGAAAGCCAGTAATATGAGCAAAGTCAGTGCCCCTGGGTAATCTGTTTCTTTATTTTCTTCAGCTTGGGATGACGGGAGAATCCGTGCCTTCACACCAGAGACTGGACGGCTCATGTACGTGATTGACAATGCCCACAGCGTGGGAGTGACGGCAATTGCTGCCACGAGTGACTGTAAACGGATCATTAGTGGAGGAGGTGAAGGGCAGGTAATTTTTACTTAAAAACCTGGAGCTTCGTGCTCTCATCACAGGGCCTGTGAATTGTCCGTAACTGCTGAGTCAGAAAGTGAGCTATTCTGAGCTTTCACTTGAGCAAAGGGATGAGTTTGAAATTATCAGCTTTTGGTACATGCAGCTCTCTGGCTCTCAGAGGGCGGAACATAAAACTGGCCCAGTTTCTTCTGGGATGGTAGTCTTGGAAATCCTTCGAATGCAGAATATGCTCCTCATCCTTTTTGTTCACTTGTCTCTCCCCTATCTGTGGCCTATCTGCAGTAGTCATTGTTTGCAAGCCTGTGTCTAGCTGGCCTGCTGTGCAGCACAAATAGCAGGTAGCTTGTTTGTATTCCATCACAGAAGTCTTTCTCTTTGATCTTTAAAGCACCTCTGGAAATCTGCCATGGGCTAGATGCTTTTTCCTGATGGAGAGATGTGTAAACTGAAGCATGGGAGAGAGGGAACTTGGCAAAACCAATGTCTGGGGTTAACGATCACAAATTCCTGAACTCAGTGGATCACACTCTCCAGAGCTCCGTTCAGTTTGGCCAGTCAGCTGCATGAATAACCCACAGGAAAACAGAGAGAGTCCGTTCAGATTCAGTTCCTGTACATGCTGTAAGAGAAAGGCTGAGTTGAGGAAAGCCATTGGTGACCTCCTGAGCTTAGTCAGGACCAGGTGGTACAAGAGCAAATGTTTGTTACTGATTTTCAGGTGAGGATCTGGGAGATTGGTGAAAAGACTCAGAAACTGGGAGAAGTTATGAAGGAGCACGTGTCTGCGGTGTCCTGCATTAAGATGAAGAAGAACGACCAAGAGTGCGTCACAGCCAGCCTTGATGGAATGTGCATCATCTGGGATATTGTGTAAGGAGACAGATAAGTATGGCAATGCACTGCGAATGCTCGTAATACCTCCCTCGGGTCGTTGTGCCCTATTTGGGACACCTCGTAGCAAGGACGAAGGGAAAAAGAGCATTAAGAAATGAAAATTACTAGGAAGAACAGTCAGGTCAGGGAACGTAGAACCTCCAGTGCTGGAAACTTTTCGGAAAGGTTTAGACAAGCATTTGTCTCAGGTTGTTTTCTTGTCTTGGATCCTGCTTGGCCAAGGCGGTGGAGCAAGAGAACTCCTCAGTTTCCCGTTTTCCAGCACTGTGTGGCCCTTGCCGAGCTATGGCCAATCTGCAGACTTTCTGCATTGTCGTAAGGATAAGGACATTTTTGCATTGTGAATAGCACCTAGAAAGCATTCTGGTTTAAAACATTTCCTTTCACGTGACAGCAGATCAAAAGTCTTGCAAGGCAGCTGTGATGGGGGACAGAACTGCTGCCCTTAATAGGCTTCATGAACCCCGGAACTCAGACCGATGCCTGGTGATACCCGAGTAGAAAGGTCTGATGCACGGGAGCGGAGAGTGCTGGCAGTCAAAGTTCTTTGTTTGACTCTATTGCTCTCTCCTGATATGGGCGTGTTTTGCAGGCGTTTTGTAAAAAAACAAATCCTTCTAGCCAACACGTTCTTCAAATGCGTGTGTTACCATCCTGAAGAGTACCACATCATCACCAGTGGCACAGACAGCAAGGTAAGCAAAACTGCAGGAGTTCTGTTGGCAGGAATTCCCAGACACAAAGCCTAGTGCTTGTTACGCGATGGAGCTCCTGTACCCCCACAGAAGGTTGTGGTACGGGGCAGTGCTGAAAGCTGTGTGCTGTTCATGCACAACTGAACTCTGCTCTGTTCTCTAGATCGCATACTGGGAAGTGACTGGTGGCTTTGTAATCAGAGAAGTGGAGGGGTCTGTGTGGGGTTCCATCAATGGGATGGACATCACATCAGATGGGGCGTACTTTGTCACAGGTGAGTGGGTGGATGAAACTGGAAAAGAGGAGGGCGCGTTGAGAGCAGGAAAAGGAAGGCAGTGAACCAAGGATGTCAGTCAAAAAGAAGATAGTAAAAGGAGGGGTCAGCTTAAGGGGAAAATAAATTGCTGTGTCTTCTGGGAGCCCAGCGTCGGCACAGAAGAGCCGTGGTGTCATGTGTAACAGCTAGAGGTAGACCCCACAGACTTGATGTCAGCACTCGTTCTTTTAGATTAACCGCTTACACGGGTGTTGGTTAAGAGCCTTTCGAAGGTCCTTCATGATGTTGGTGCCAGCTGCCGGCCATAGCTCCCTGTGATCTGCTGCTGCGGGTCCTGTGCACTGTGCTGGACTCTTGACTCCTACTTCCATTGAGAGGAAGCCATTCTTCCATAATGCCCACAGCAAGGTATCCCAGTCCTCCCAGATAACGGCATGCAGGAGTATTGCCCTGCCGGTGATCTGGGGAGGAAAGGCAGCGTAAGTGGGTGCTGTCATTTGGTCTTGCGTTGTGTCCCTTGCAGGTGGCGATGAGCGCCTGGTCAAACTGTGGGACTACATCGAGGCCGCAGTGACTCACGTCGGAGTGGGCCACGGTGGCAACATCACCCGTGTCAAGCTGTGCCCTGGCAACAAGTACATCGTGAGCGTGAGTGCGGATGGGGCCATCCTGGTGTGGAAACACCCCCACTCGCACTGACAGCAGGCACGGGAGCTGCTGGGCTGCTCCTTCCTTGGCCAGCCCAGGCTGTTCTTTTCTCATCACTGGAGTTTTTTTTCGGGGAGCTCAGAGTTTGCTGTACCCTTCAGATGGGTGTGAAAGGATTTTTGGCTTCTGAAAATCATCCCAGCTCTTCTCCCCTCTGTTGTTTGCACCACCTTTCGTGGTGGGCTCCTGCTGTGGTTTTCCTTGTCTGTGTGCTCCTCTGTGGGTCCTCTCTTGCTTTTCCCAGTCTGTCTCTTCCCTGCCCCCTTCTGTCCCTTCCTCTGATGAATAAATTGTTGTGTAAATTCACTCTCTGCCTTGGTTTCCATGTATCTGGTCCCAGTGAAGGAAAAAGCCCTCGTGTCCACCTCAGACATTGAACCGGGAAACTCTCTGGAGTGCAGCTTTTAAATCCCTGCCTTGCAGTCAGGGATATGCAGCCAGAGCCACCAGAGCATGGGAGGAGCAGAGTTTTTTACAAGACCACATCGACGGTGTCTTCTGCATGGTTGTGTCCAGGAACAGAGTGCACAAGTCACCTCCATGGGCTTCAAGGCGGATAACGCTCTAATTTTAACTGCATAATAATTTTTAATCACTGTCTCCCCATTGTTATTCATTTTAGTCAGTTTTTTTTAATTTCCATCTCCTCTGTCACAGCACAGCTCTGTTAAACCCTCACTCCCCCCACCACGCACAAAGCTGTGCCATCGTATCCTTGCAGCTGCAGGGGCAGATGATTTGGGGCACTGCCTCACGTATTATGTCAGAAAAGCAGGCCCTAACTACATAGGCCATGACAGCAAGTAGCCATATGACCCTGCTGGATTGACAAAGATGGGCTGAGCCAGGCGCTCGCAAGCTCAGCTACTCCTAAAGCTGAGCTCTCCTTCACTACTGCTCGGCAGCACTAATTCCCTCAGCACAGCCTTGCCCTTCCCTGCACATCTCACATCAGTGCCAGAAGCCGCACATGCTCCTCGCCAGCACAGCTGGGCTCCCCAGGAAGCCCCTGGAGCTCCACAGATGGATGCGACCCCTGCGAGTAGTGCCGAGCAGATGCGCACAGCAACCAGTGCTGCTCTCCCACCACATCTCAGGGTGTGTTCAGAAAGTGTCACACGTAGCCACAAATTTCCCCAGCTCTAAAGATCAGGATTTTTGGCAAAGGTTAGCAGGAGATTCTCTAAATCAGAAAGGCATCTCTGCTGTGACCACTGGCCTGTGCTCTTTCCAATCAGCTTGGAGTTCACAAGTTTGTTCATTTGCATCTTCCCCCAGTTCCCTGGGCTTTCCTCTCTGTCAGGCAAAGAGGAAGTGATGGCATTTGGTTCAGAGATGCTCCAGCCACAGCGATTGGGTGGGGAGGTGAAGGTTGACAGAGCCTGGCGCAGAAGGGTGTTTGCCAGACCTGCACAGAAGGCACTCCTGGTGCACCTCACCATCATCTCCAGCCAGCCTGGCTGTGGATGCCTGCAAGGAATTCCTGTGGTGCCTGGCCACAAGCGATGGCTTTATGGAGATCCTTGGGGAGCGCCGCGTCTGCACCCTGCCCTATGCAGGTGGCTGGGCTCTTGGGTTGGATGAGCCGTGCTGGGAAAGGTGGAAACGGCTGCAGCCTGTTACAGCCTCCAGCACCTACAGCTTCCTCGGCACCAGGATGTACCTTCCCTGGCTGCTGGCCCTGGCTGAGGTCCTGGAGACCCATTTATCACCAGCTCCCCAACCTCCCTCACCAACACACCTCCCCTTGCACCCAGCTGGGTTTCTGCTGGTGCTCCCTGGTCTGCCCTGTCCCGCAGAGCCCTGCTGCCTGCTAGAGGGGGAGAGGAGCAGAGAGGTCCTGCCTCCCAGCACCAAGCTAGTGCTTTCCCAATTGCCCCAGAAAAAAAAATGAGATCCCTGGTTGAGCTGATGTGGAGTCGAATGCATGCAGCTCTGCGCGTTGGTTTGTTTCCCCTGGAGATACCTAAGGTGCAAGCCTGGTTCCCAGACAAATTCCCTGTGCTGTGGCATCTGGGAGGGCCCTGGGTCACTTATGCAGCACAAGCCCATGCAGGACTGGGAGAGCTCTGCTCACCACTGGCTATTGGGGCTGGGAGAGCCCTTCCCACCCCCAGTTTCAGTGCCTGCTGCAGAGATCACATCATCTGAGTTCAGAGGGGATAATGGGGGAAAATAGCCCTGAGATACCTGCTCTGTGAAGCAGCCAGGGAACAGATATAGGCATTAAAACCAAAGCAAAATTGCTGCAAAGTGCCCAGGTTCCTGTGGCTCAGGGCTATCTGCTGGCTTTTCATGTTCAAAACCGACAGAGCGTGTTCATCATTATTCATTGGCATGAGGCGAGATCCCTGGAAGAGCAGCAGTTACCTGTCTCGATGCTGTTCCTCCTCAAACATACTCCAAAAAAACCCAGGACCCATGCATCTTTAACAGAGGTACTAAATAACTTAGGGTGCCATCTATAATTTAATTATCATCAGAGAGGTTGAATAAGGAGTTGCTTTCTGCAGGGGGAACCTTTCTCTTTCTGCCTTGATCCATAAAATCAGACATCACGATGAGATGAGGATTGATTCTGTAATCATCCCCTCAGTAACAGTGCGATCAGATTATCAGCCCTATTTTGTCAGCAGACCAGCATTATGAATTTCCATGGGACTTAAAGAATCTCCTAAAAACCATCACAGGCTTCAATCGCCTGTGTTTGCACCCGGAAAGCGCTTGCTGTTACTGAAGCCTGCAAAGCCCCCCACCAACATCGGTTCTCCAATCTGCCCGGTGCAGGCAGCAACACAGGCAGAAACTGGACCACACTGGTTCTCCCAGTCCCATCTTGTCTCCCCCTCAGCTCACCCTCCTCTGCCTGTGGGGTATGAGCCTCGGCAGTGGGACGGGGGTGTTGAAAGCACATTTCCACCCCACCGCACAGACGTTCCCTGCCAAGAGAGCAGGAGAGGCTTAAATAAAGAACACACTGTCCTCTGGTAGAGCCCAGTGAGCATGTATGCAGAATTACCCTTTTTTTTTTTCTATTATTGTGATTTGGCAGCATAAAAATGGATTTCTGCTGGGTCTGAATCACCTCAGCTCAGATCTATTTGGGGTTTTTTTCCTGTGCTCATTTAATAGCCAAGGGCCTGCCTGGTGTAGAGACTCACCCTGCCAGAGATGTTTCTAATGCTGTCCTGTCACTGCTTCTCCCTAATCAAAGCAAAACTGTCCTTGATTTTATATTCAACCCTGTTGTCTGGTGTCCAAGGCACCAGGACAGTTCATGCTGTAACAACAAGGAATTTTCCATAGTGGCAAGCAGGAGTTCCCCTCTCTCTTTGCATTTGACATTTAGATCTTCCAGACCCAAATTTGCTCCAAAGCCTAAGCCTGGTGTGCAGAAAGCAGCAGCTTGAAAGGCAGAAAAGCTGGAGACAACAAGGAGCTCCGGAAAAAGGCATTTTTAGAGAGGAGAGTGCTGACGCAACCCAGCGCTGCCAGCGTGCTCCAGCGCGAATAAATATTTGATTTTGTCTGAATAGGAAGGCATCGCGTTCAGAATTATTTGAAGAAGAGAGATGGCAAATACGCTCTTATTGAAAGGAAGCTGAGCTTAGTGGGCATTCCTGGTGCTCACCCCAGCGTGTGAATTGCTTTGGGTTGGAATAAACTGGCATTACCTGTTGGAAAGGTATCGTTGCCTGCTGCCTGCCTGCTCCAGGAGCCGGGCAGGCTATGCTGCTGGCCCACAGGACGCCTGCTCCCTGGAGCTTGGGAAGGTGCAGCTAAATAAAAATCCAAGCAGATTTTCAAGCCGTTGGCTGACGTGTGCTGTTAATATTCCCCGTGTCAGCTCTTAGTGCTACTCAGCAGCTGTGCTTGGTCGCAGCTTGCTGGGAACCCCAGGGACCCACATTCATTATTCAGTGTTTTCTAATTCTGGCAGTTGGGCAGTTTTTTGATTCGACTGTCTCACCGACTGTTTGCTGGCGGTGCTGCAGGTGGAGAGCAGGGAGCTGAGCTGGTGGCCTTGGCCATCCTGTGTGCCCCCCGGGCCGCCCAGGGAGGGCTCCGGTGCTGATCCCAGTGCTGGGGAAGGTGGTACCAGGAACGGTGCCT
>NW_010185071.1:0-6110 GCF_000695765.1 Mesitornis unicolor | reverse complement strand
ATATATTATATATAATATAATTAAAGAATGTAGTTAATTTTGCAAGGACACTGGGTTACACCTGTAACCAGCCCCCAAAGCATCACCCATCCCTTGTGAAGCTTCCAGAGGGCACATCCATCCCAGGGCTAACAAAAGAGTAATTAAAGGCTGAACGTGAAAATTTTGGGCTAGAGTTGAAGGCAGCAGTTTGTTGTGAAGTCCCCATGGGACCAAGAATCATTTCTGGACCATTGCCATGGAGGGTAGGATCCCAAAATGGCATCTGGGCCGTCTTCTGCCTAAAACTGCTGCATTTACCTGGCGAGTTTTCCTGTGTTTAATCGTCAGTGTAATTTCTGGTGTGTGTTTCCCACAGGCTCTTCACAGATGCAAGCAAACACAACAATCTGAGGGGTTTTTTCACCTGGTTTGGGATCTCAGATCCCATGTGGAGAGCAAAATAAAATCTCTTGAGAAATGCATCTGTGTGTACGAGAGAGGGAAACGCTCCTTAAATTAGTGCCTTTGTCAGTTCTGACAGAAGCAATCCGTTATTTGCATCAATAAGAATGCAATATTTATGTCTCTCCGTACTGGTGCAGAGGAGAAATAAAACTTCTCCCTCAACGGGCTGTCCTCAAACACTGGCAAATTCCTCTGCAAGGAGCTCGCCACACCCAGAAAGTGCTTTTTTCCAGCGCTCTGGAGCCTTAAATAGTAATTACTGCTGGGTAAAACTTAGCACTAGTTAAGCTTAATAATTAGTATGAATTACTGTGAATAGTGTTTTATTTTGCGCTGGGAGACAGGAATGTCTCCTCTGCTCTCCTGGCAATTTTCACAGATGACTTCTATTGTGCCCGAAACTCCCTTCATCATTTTCACACAAGACTTGCTCATTTTTATAACTTTCCACTTGGTCATTTTTAAACGTGACTTTTAATGTCGCTAAAAAGTTTGCCGTCTTTCGATAAAAATACTCTGCTACCAAGATATCCATGATTTCTTTCTTCCCTCCAGTGGACTCTATGTTCCTTTTGCTTCCTTAAAAAAAGAAAGGACCTCTTTCTTCTCAACCCAAAAGTGGAAGAGGACAATTTCAAAGGTAGTTCTCTTGCTAAAACTATTTTTTTTAGAAGGACACATTTCGCTGAAAATCATAAAAAGGAACAAAACTATGAAAAGCTTGTTCCTGTCAATCTTCGGTTCTGTACAGCTCCCTTGTTTCAAATGCATCTGTCAAAATCCCCTCTGGTAACACCTCCCGGCAGTGAACTTCAAGCCTGGATGGACTGGTGACAGGAGCTGTGTGAAATTGGGTGGGGGAAAAGGCATTTCCACCACCTCATGGACCTTCAGTTTTCAAATATGGCCATGCTGGGGCCGGACTCCTGGTGAAAGCAGAGTGGGAAATCACGGTTGAGAGGATGAGTTTGAAGAGGTGGGTGGGAAAAAGCCATAAAAAAGGAGGAAAGGCACATTTTGTGTGACTGGGCAAGAGGAGTGTGTCCTTGAGGGGGTTGTGGTGTTGAAGGTGATGGAGGACAAGGACTCAGGGTTGTTTTGTGGGCACCAGGAAGAGCTTCCAGAAGGCAAAACCATCTTTTGTCCTGGGTAAGGAGAAACTGGGACTGTCACAGGGAAGAAAAATGAGTGTGCAGGATGGATATGCATCTTCTAAGGTCACATCCCATTGAAATCACCTCTGACTCTTCCAGGATTTGGGTCCAATAATGAGCAATGCCACAGCTGGCTGTGGCTGAGCTGTAGTGAGGTTGATAGGTGTTAGGAAAGGTTATTATCTTCATGAATATTTCCAAGCATCTCCCTGCATCTTACAGGAGCTAGGCTGGTAAGAAGTCCTACCCCAGCTGCAGATCTGCCTTTGGGGGCTGTCCTATGGTCACTCAGCAGTGACACATCTTTTCTGGTCATCTCCTGCACCCTCTGGTTCACCTGACTGGAGCTTGGGGGATTTTGGAGAAATGAATGACCCCTAGAGATTGAATAAACCTCTCTGGGCCCCTGGTCCTCTGCCTGACCACACTCATGGGGAAAAAAAGGCTTGGAGATGAGTGACTGGAGCAATCAGGCAGAAAAGGACCTGGGGTGTTGGTGGCAGCAATGCCCATGAGCCAGCAATGTGCCCTGGAGCCAAGAAGGCCAACGCCAGCCTGGGGTCACCTGGATGAGAAGGGGTGGGTGTAGGGCAGAGAGGTTCTCCTGCCCCTCTGCTCTGCCCTGCTCACACCACAGCTGCAATCTTGTGTCCAGTGCTGGGCCCTCAGGTCAAGAACAACAGGAACTGCTTGAAAGTGTCCAGCAGGGCCACAAAAATGAGATGCTGGAGGGAGTGGAGCATCTCCTGCTGAGGAGCGGCTGAGGGAGCTGGGGCTCTTGAGCTTGGAGCAGAGGAGCCTGAGGGGTGCCCTCATTCCTGGGGATCCATTGGGAAAGGGCGAGTGTCAGGAGGAAGGAGCCAGGCTCTGCTCTGGGATGTCCAATGCCAGCACAAGGGGCAATGGTCCCAAGCTGGAGCACAGGAGGTTCAAGCTGCAGATGAGGCCAAAGTTTGTGAGTGTGAGGGTTCTGGAGCATGGCCCAGGCTGCCCAGAGAGGTTGTGGAGTGTCCTTGTGTGGAGACACCCAAAGCCCTGGCTGTGTTCCTGTGTGACTGCTGTGGTGATCCTGCTGTGGCAGGGGTTGCACTGGGGGAGCTTTCCAGGTCCAACTCCTCATATTCTGTGATTCTGTGAAAAAAGTGTTTCCCTGTATGCCATTGGATTAGATATACGTTCCCCAGCTCAAAACTGCCCTGGATGTATCTCATCACTCTTGAGTCTCATCACTTTCCACCTCCCTTGATGCAAATCCCTCTTCATCCTCCACAGGCAGCTCCTCAGTGCACATGTTCCCCTTTCTGTCCAAAGCCCTCTGGAAAGCCGTTTGCATGAAAGATGCGGTAAAAATCATTGTGCTGTGGTTTTGATTTATTGAATACAACTGGAGGAAGTCCTGTCTGCAATACCTGCCCTCTCTGAGCTCTTTGGCAGCGTTATTAGCAGTGCTCCCCATGCTACCTCTGATGTATGGGTTAGGGGCTCATTTTGACACACACAAGTGCAAGCAGCTGGTTTCACTTTCATGGGTCCAGTTTATTGAGGAGAAAGGAATGGAGCAAGTTTTCTGGTGCTTCTTCCAAAAAGCATGCTCAAATTGCTCATCTTTCATACATCACCAGGTTACGCCATCTCTTCTTCGCCTCCAAGGAGATGGCAGCCCACTTTGGGATGGGATTTTAAACAGCTCCAGATGCTAAAGGGCTGTGAGTTAAGACTTGAGGAACTGGTGTGTTTTGCTTTCCTCCTCTCTTCCTCTTACTTGTATGATGAAAAAAAGAGGCCAAGCACATAATTTGAGTCAAAACTCAACGTTAATGTTTCCATCTGAGCTGCAGACTGCCTTGAAGGAGCATTGCAAGCATATCTTTCAGATCCCTCTTGCCTCCAGGGACTTTAGCTGCTAACGGCTGCAAATCCCTCAAGAAATGGAGGTGCATGTGGCAAGTGCTCTTCAGCAATGGGAGCAACTTTAGGGGTCCCTCTCTGCCTGATTTGAGGTCTCTGGAGGCTCCCAACTGACCTGGACTGAGCAAATGCTCAGGATAGGTCTTGGGGGAGCCCCAGGGTGCCTTCAGTGATGGCAAATTGAACACAATCTCTGTAAAATAATCAAATTTTGCATCAAGTGAGGCTGCTGATGCCTCCACGGCAGCCACCTGGGAAATCCCATCATCCTTGATTAATCAGAGCAGAGGAAACACAGGGCAGCTACAGCCCCATGGGAAGGGAGCCTTTGCTTGGATGATGGCTGTGAATTTTTTTGAGCAAACCTGGCGTCTGGGCCACCGCTCACACAGAGTTCATGTGGTCCTGTCCGTGAGAATTTTACATAAACAGACAAATCAGTCATAAAGGGCTTTGAATTTCTCAATTCACCTTCTTTTACTGTGGCAGCCTTTACCGAAGGCTTTGCTCTGTTTTTTTTCCCCCTGCTGCTGCCCATACTGGACCCTCCATAAGCACCAGCTACACCATGATTATAATTCACATTTCTTTCTGTTCGTTGCTCATCTGTATCACCCCTAGCTGATCACAGAATCAGAGAATGTCAGGAGTTGGAAGGGACCTGGAAAGCTCCCCCAGTGCAACCCCTGCCACAGCAGGATCACCACAGCACTCACACAGGAACACGGCCAGGGCTTTGGGTGTCTCCACACAAGGACACTCCACAACCTCTCTGGGCAGCCTGGGCCATGCTCCAGAACCCTCACACTGACAAACTTTGGCCTCATCTGCAGCTTGAACCTCCTGTGCTCCAGCTTGGGACCATTGCCCCTTGTGCTGGCATTGCACATCCCAGAGCAGAGCCTGGCTCCTTCCTCCTGACACTGCCCTTTCCCAATGGATCCCCAGGAATGAGGGCACCCCTCAGGCTCCTCTGCTCCAAGCTCAAGAGCCCCAGCTCCCTCAGCCGCTCCTCAGCAGGAGATGCTCCACTCCCTCCAGCATCTCATTTTTGTGGCCCTGCTGGACTCTTTCAAGCAATTCCCTGACCTTCAAGTAGTTCCCTGTCCTTCCTGATGTCCAGGACCTGCAGACTGGCTCCCAAAGTGCAGCTGTAGATGTTAAGATTTGACTTGTCTGAAAAGTCAGGACGTAACTCATAGCATCTCAGAGCTACCTGTCTCGGTGCCTTTATATAAACAAGTCTTAATAACAGGCTCAGTATTTCTTCTGAGGTTTTAACTTCCATGCATGCGAAGAATAATGCATCTCCCCGTGACAGCCTTGGCGGTAATATCTCTCAGATATTATACAGCTGACTCGGTTACCTGCAGGCTGGCAATAGGTAGCAGATGTCTCCTGTAGCACTGCGTGTTTTCTCCTTTGTTGCTGTCTGTGTTTCCCTTTGATGTTCACTATGTACAGCAGAAGGCACCTTAAAACGATGTCACGAGGCGACATAAATCCCTGTGCGCACGGACTCTTCTGTAATAAACACTGAGGGTTAGGACGGCGTCTTTGCCATCCACGAATGGAGAGGACAGCAAAGCAGCACGCTGAGTTATTGGACAGGGCTGGGAATGAATCAAAGCTGCTTGACCTGTTTGTGTAAAGCCCCAGACGCGGCTGAGTTTGCCTAAGTGTTTTCTCCGTGCGGTGAAGAATTACACTCCTCCTCGCAAGGGTTAGCTGATTTGACACATGAGTTACAGCAATTTCATGGTAGGTCTTTCCCCCCCACCCCTTTCCAATCCATTTGTTTTGTTTCTTCCTTCTGAAAAGAGAAGATAACCCAGCGAGGATGCTCGAGAGACAAACTGTGCACCTTGGTCTGCCCGTCACAGCCGCAGCACCTATTGGAGAGAGGACATGGGCAGAGTCATCTCAGCTGAGCTTTCCTTCCAGGGTGGGGAAAGAGGGTCCTGGTGCTCACAGCCTATAAGTATGTCCTGGTTTTACTGGGACAGAGGGTTTGGGGTTTTTTTTTTTCCTTTATAGTAGCTAGTAGCTTGTGCTGGGACTGATATTGATAACATGCCAGTATTTACATTTTTCAAGGTTTGTTTTTCAGTCTTTACCTAAACACGTGTTCACAGTTTGTTTTGGTTCGGTTTGTTTTGCTTTGGTTTGGTGTGGTTTGGTTTCTTTTTTTTCCTCTCTTTGCACAAGAGGATTGGGGGGTGAAGGATTCTCTGGGACAGGTGACCCAGCACAGATGATCCACGTGTGATCCAACCTGGCCAATAAGGATGTATTTTATCCTATAAACATCATACTGATAAATTGGAGGGTTTGCAGGGGATGACTCCTTCCTTCCTGTTTTCAGATCCCTCCTTTGATCCTTTCTCTTCCTTTCCCTTCGCCTTTGTGAGACCCTGTCTCAGTTCCTGAGGCTCACTCCTTCCTTGGAGCATTTTTCTTGCTGCACAGACAGCGACTGCTGTTTGTGAGCTGAGTATAACTTTGATTGCTTTACTATCATTGTTGCAGCCCTATTTTTGTTGCAGTTCTTTGGCGGTATAATTGGTATTATTGACGTTATTATTGGTGGTATTATTATTA
>NW_010185070.1:52517-78924 GCF_000695765.1 Mesitornis unicolor | reverse complement strand
TGGGCCCTTCAGTTCAAGAAGGACAGGGAGTAGCTTGAGAGAGTCCAGTGCAGGGCCACAAGGATGATCGAGGGAGTGGAGCATCTCCCTTATGAGGAGCGGCTGAGGGAACTGGGTCTCTTTAGCTTGGAGGAGACTGAGGGGTGACCTCATTACTGCTTATAAATTTGTAAAGGGTGAGTGTCAGGAGGAAGGAGCCAGGCTCTTCTCTCTGATGTCCAATGACTGGACAAGGGGCAATGGGTGCAAGCTGGAACATAGGAGGTTCCATGCAAACATGAGGAAAAACTTTTTTACTGTGAGGGTTACGGAGCACTGGAACAGGCTGCCCAGGGAGGTTGTGGAGTCTCCTTCCCTGGACACATTCAAGGCCAACCTGGATGCGTTCCTGTGTGACCTAGTCTAGGTGATCCTCCTCTGGCAGTGGGGTTGGACTGGATGATCTTTCGAGGTCCCTTCCAACTCCTGAGATTCTGTGATTCTGTGATATGATACAAAAAGCTGCTGAAAACCTAGATTAGTCTGTGACTCATGGGGGAGAACTTGACCAGCAAGAAAAGTTGCCAACCTAGGCTAAAAACTTAGGGAACATGGACACTGGTCCACCCTTGAACACATATATGCTTGAGACTCAAAAATACTCAGAGAGAGAGAGAGAGAGAGAGAAGTAATTCAAAATCAAGCAAGAGGAGCCCAAAGCTCAGCCTGTGGTCCGATAATACAACTGAGACAAAGCCTAAACTTTAGAGGCAATGGATTAGTTCAGCAGATGAGCATTTAAAACAACCCATTGACTGAACAAAACAGGCTTAGAACACTAAGTTAATACCAGCAGCTTGGATGAGGCTATGAATAATGAATACTACTGGAGAGTAATTTATATCCCTGGGGAAGTTCCTCTTCTCCAACAGAAGCTGGAAGTCATATCTGGAGGATGAGAAGGACCAACAGCAGAGGTGCACTTATTTTTTCCCCTAATGACCAAATAGAACTCTTCATTTCTGCCTACACCAGAGGAAATTCAAATTTGGTAGCATATGTGTGTGTACATGAGTAAAAGAGGAAGTTACTTTCATCCATCACCAAGGGGACAAATACTGCTGATATGGCTGATGCCACGTGCTTCTACACTTAAGAACTGCCCTGACAAGTTCCTAAGAAGTTGCCTCAGAAGAAGCATGGATCCATTTAGGAATATTCGGTATTCCCTGAGGAGACATTTTTCTTCATAGACCGCTATACAAGTCCTGTCCGGTTTCTACAACATTTCATCAGGAAATATGCTTTTAATGAATAATAGAAATTAAAAGTCTACCTGAAAGACAAGGGGCTCTAGGAAGCTTCAGAAAGTGAAAGTTTTGCTGGTCTATATAAATAACCAGACAGAAATGTAAATTCCATTTTTGAAAGTCCCATCCCACCCCCTCCTCCAAAAAAAAACCAACCCAAAAACCAAACCAAAACCAAAACAAACAGAAAAAAAACCCACAATAACAAAGCAAGGGGAAAAAAAAAAAAGAACCAAACCGCAGACATACCACAGACATCACCTGTAGTGAGGCTGTGGTCATATCACCATTCCCCACAGACAAGCAGCATGCTGAGATTCTTGGTAAACACAAACTAGGTTGGGAAATTCATTCCTATTTGAGCAGCCTGGAAGCATTATTTAGGAAAGGATACTGTCATGGATTTGAACTTCTACAAGATGCCCTTGGAAAGCACCAGGGCTTGGCTGATCAGCTGGTGCAATCTTCAGCACCTAAAGCATGACTAGTTCAAAACCTCAGCCTTTCCACCAAGTCCTTAACATCTCTAGGCTATCAGTAATCCCAGAGGACCTAGGGAGAAAGGAGCCAAACGAGTGGGCTGCTGGCTGAGGGTCCTGCTCCCCTCCTTTCATGGCATTGTCTTGTCTCTATGCCTGTCGCCACTCTCCTTTCTTCCACACATAGGCTCCTATATCCTGTCACAGCTCCTTAGTGGGGATGCGGAAAATTCTTTATCTGTCTGAGAAAAAGGAGATATTCAAGAATCTCTCTTGGGTCACTGTAACAGAGGTGTAAAATTTACAGTACATCTGTGGCTGGACTGCAGCGTAGAGCTCGAACAAATGACTAGAAACTATCTAACCAGAGCAGCATGAGGCTGGGCACAGGCTTTTCTAACATGCTTTCAAAAAATGTTAACTCAGGTAGACAAATACTGAGGAGCAATAGATGAAATCTTCCACTTCTAAATGTGAAGGGCAAAAGGAACATCTCACCTGCCCTTTTGCCCAAGAGGCTTCATTATATACCAGTCTCAATGGATTAGGACAGTGGTGAATTCAAGGATTTGGAGTTATCAGAATAAATGAATTTATCACCTCTTCTCAGCATTACTGAGAATTCAGAGTTCAACAGCACGTCTAAGGAAAAATGCAAGGTACTTCAGACACTTGCTGAAAGTTGTTGGCAAACTTAATAGTCTGATTAAAATATTTATTGGTTTTGGTTTTTTTGTTTGGTTTTGTTTGGTTCAGTTTTTTATTTGATTGGAAAAATGAGGTGGGAGAAACATATCTTAAAAACTACATACTTACAGACCAGGCAGCTGGTGCAGTATTTTGAGAAACTCATCCTTTTAATTGAAAACCTGAACAGAAGACCATAGAGATACCAGAATTTGACATAGAGAGCGTGTTGTCTGAGCAAAGTAACACAAATCAGTTTAGCCCACTTCCTTTGGATTCTAAGTAAAAATGTCCAGTTCTCTTCAGCAATAGCGCACTGAACAATCCAAAGACATATTGACATTCCTCTCCAATTTAGCCAAACAGAACAAAGCAGATTTAAATAATACTTATATTAGCATTTCATCATAACCATATGGAAGACAGAACATTACACAGCAATGGTTTGAAAAGGGAACAAAAATCACAGGCATAGAATTAAACCCAAAAACCATTGTAACAAAAGTAAGAATTTGGGGATTTCACTAGCATTTCCAGGAATTTCCCAGTAACCTGGATAACACGAACTTATGATGGATAGAACACTAGCAGGCTTTTGCAAGCCACAGGCAGGGTGCTGTCACCCACTGAAAGCTTGACACTGCAAATGAACTGTAACTTTTGCAAGGACATTCAACAAGAGATTTTCTTTTCCTGTCACTGAGAGCATTTGGCCTCATGTCGCAAAGTTTCAACAGCATTCTCAAGGCCACACACTGTATCAGAAATATGATTTCCCTAAAGAAGCCAGTTCAACTCATTGACCTGCTTTCTTCCTCCTTCTCCTTCTCCTGGTCCATCATACTTTAATTTAAATTAATTTTAAAATAAGTTTCCTTTAGACATTAGATAAGAGCTTATTAATACCATAAGCCATGTCAAGATTAAAAAAAAAAGACAGATAAGCACTGATAAAATTACTCTTTTTCAGTCAGGAAAAACATGCTTTACCTAAGAAAGTCTAATCATTAATTATCCTGGAGATGGTGAATCAGGGAGGACACATCTGGAAAATACTATTTGCATAGTTTAAAAAGTATACAAATATAGAATGGACCAGAGTTAAGCAATTTCAGCAAAAATGATGGCACAAAAAAAAGTGAAATGTTCTAAAGTATTAAAATGAGAGAGGAAAAAAAAACCAAAACAAACAAGATATTTGCTCCTAATTACCTTCCTCTATTTTAGCCAGCATGCAACTATTTAAATAGGCTATTTCAGGCTATCCTTACCTCAGTATTCTATAAAGAGAAGGACCAGTATAATTTTCTAGCACTGTGTATGACAAAAAAATACTTAATCATTTTCTTCAACGTCCATGGACAAAGTCAGAAAGCTGTTTTCATTTCCAAAGTACAAACAATTTAAATTCCTGAAAATTTATATCATGGAAAAATATGGAAAAAGACATCTGAAGTGAACATTATTCCAAATTCTGCTTCTTTTCTAACATGAAATATATTCTTCATCCAAAAAAAAACTGTGATGGTACAGACAGATCCTTCGAAACCATGATATAATATTCACATTCACTTCCCACCATCAGAAAACTTGTCTAGTTCTAAAAGCATTTTCATTTTGAGAAACTCAGGGCAGCGTTTTCACAAAATCCTAACAGGCCTTAATAATATACCCTATAAACATCAATTCCCCTAAGTATTTCAGAGGTTTGGCTTTTTTTTTTAGTGAGCCTCTCTTGAGGTAATACATCCTTAAAACCAAACTACAACCTGCCTTTTGCAGCAAGCTAAGCTCTTGGAAGGAGTCCCAGGCTCCCTGTCGCACATGTATCTGAACCTTGTGTTTCACTGCATGTCACCAGTGCTACTTGCAAACATGCGGCAAGTACATAATGCACTCACAGCAGCAAACAAATCACATGTAAAGCCCTGAGCCAGACACTGCATTTCTCTGCAGTACCAGGGATGGCAAAGTTGTGCTCTTGTGTGAGCAACTCTGTGCTGCCAAGAGGCTCACCCCGGTTTACTCCAAACTCAGAACAATGAGAAAATGGAAAAATCTAAAGTTCCTTTCTACTTTCTTTCCCAAAAGTGGGAATCACTTGAGTGCTGCAAATGATAACGCAGTGGGATACTGAAGCTAACAGTATATAGTGACCAAAAGAACATAGGCAGCAATTCAGGGTTTGCATTTATGTTTACACCTGCTTGTTTGCATGCATTTCTGTGCAAACAGAAATAGTTGACTTCCCAAAGGGAGTGCTTATACTGCTAAATTCACAATACAGGATACTTGAAAGTTTTGTCCAGTATAAACATTAAGGGAACCATTACTCAGTTTCCTGAGATTAAATTCACAACAGTAAAACTGCATTATAAGCTTCTCTAAACTGAGTTACTGTTCCTTTTAGCTATAATTGACAGGGAGTATTGAGTTTAAGGAGTACTGGTTTTGTGTTTTTTAAGAACTTGGAAAATATGAAGCCAAGGGATGAGTGCTTAGGGAAGTTATGAGTGTGATAGCAAACAGGCAGTTACGAAAAAAAAATATTCCCCACTTTTAACTATTGCAAGAGGTAGTTGTGTCTGCTATAATAAATCCTTTACTGTACTAAGTAGTAAAAATCTATTCAACTGTCCTTAAAGTATTAATTTTAGTGTCATGATTACAAGACTGTTATTACCTTAATAAAATTCATTCCGTTTACAAGCTAAAATGTCTATGGTTTGAATATTGGAATAATCTAATTTAATTAGGGTAACAATGTGAAAACTGCTCACATAACAATTGTGAACAATTTTCTAATGGACTCAAATTATGTGCTTGTAAAGGACATTGACAGATGATATATTTACTTTTCCTGGGAGCACACTGGAGATGTTTAAAGGAGGAATGTCTAAACCAGAGCAGATTTAGACACCTTAACATGTCTTAGAATTGTGGGTCCAAACCAAAGGCATTACTCAGGTCCCCTCTAGCTTTGGTGAGTCAGAATTAATAATAATAAAAGGCATCACAACTTTCTCCATCTCCCTTCAAAATAAGAAACAACAATTATGTCTTAAACCACTACAATAATTAGTGTCTATATGGCCATTTACATCTGAAAAGTGCTATTCAGGTAATTAAAGATAGCAAGCAGATGGATACCACTGTATGGCTGGTTAGTTGGGTAAGTCCCTTTTAAATTAAGAGATTGAACTAAGTTAGCGACCCAACATTAGTTAAGGCGCACTCTGTCAATGACAGAAGAGGGAGGATCTGAATTTCAGCAAATGCAGCTTACATTTTTCTTCACATACTGCTCTCAAGGGCCAGGAGACTCTACAACCTAAATTGTGGACAGAGTGGTGTTTAGGATCAGAAAGAATATTACTTTGTGATCTTAGAGGCCTCGTGCTTGGTTCAGTGTGGAACAACACGTGTTCTGAACATACTGAGCACACTGTCAATGCTTGAAAATTAGTAATAATTGTTGAAATCTTTGGAGGACTTTTTTCCTGTGCCATAGAAGAGTGTTATTGCAATCTGCTCCATTTTAAATTCCTCAAAGAATAGTTCTTGTGCTCCTGGCAGGCTACCAACTGGACCTTGATTTTGGCAACGCATTGGGTCTTAAGCGCTACACATAACACACAGCTTTTAAGGATGCATTTCCTATGAAGTTCCTCTTCTCCCAAATGTCTGAGGGCAACAGCTAACCTTGATTTAACTCCACTGATTTCAAGGAAACTGAACTGAAGGGATGAATTTGGAGCAGAGTCAGAGCTCAGTATCACCATATCACAGGGTAATTTATAATGAACTCTCTCTCCTTACATTCTTGGTACCTTCCACAGTGAGCAAAGGCGAAGTACTGAGAATTTCTGAACTTACTAGTGAAATCAAGATGAACAGGAAATGAACTTGATTCAAATAGTAATATTTAAATAAAAAGGAAAACAGAGTTTGCCTATCAGAAGTTTAAAAATTAAATTAAACTAAATAATCACCCTCGTTTTACACTCCAGTAAAACCATCCATGGCTGCCTTTGTTTTCAAAAGTTTTAAAAACCCAAAAGTGAATTTAAAATAATTATACAGGCAGATGCTTACTTTAAAAGATGGCACACCGATGCAAAGTAGTAATGTAACAACTGATTTTATAATTGTCTGCATTTAGATAAAATATGGTTCTGTATTTCATCATTAGATATTTCTGAGCCTAGTGACAAGAGAGAGATAAAGAGCCTCAAGAGTCTCCACAACCATAACCAGAAATTAAATTCTCAAGAAAACAAATACAATAAGATGTTAAGGGAGATGAAAATATAGGTCTTTCAGAATAAATATCTGTGTGGTTTTTAGAATCAATATATATAAAAATATGCGGGGGTTGTGTGTGTGCATGTGTCTGTACCTACCTATAGACTGTTTGCGTAGATGTTTAATATGTTTACATGCCATCTGTATTTAATACAAGCACATTTATGAATTTCTAAACAGCTGCATGAATTCCCAACGTATTTTCCCATTTTAAGTTAAGGGTTAACAATGTGATCAGTTTTAAAAGAGCAAGTTTCAAAGTGAACACAGAAGTTAGTGGCTACTATTAGACTTGGTTTGTTTTCATCTTCATTGCACAGTGGTGTTGTGAAGCTAACAGAAACTACTGCAATATTTTCTCTTGAAAAGTCTGTTTGCTAATCAGGAGTGGATCTAATCAAGGACCTAATAAGTGCATAATGGTACATTTGCTTCCCACGAGAAACCACTGTTTCTCATCATACCAGAAAATACCCCCTTGCAAGGTGCAACCAGGATCCATGGACTCACTGCAACAGTCTAATAATTTAATTGCAAGCCCTTAGGCAGGGATAACTTAAATTACAATTAGAGAGCTCTAGCACTGCTGCTAACATCTGTGTGATGAACACTGTTCTGATTAAAGGTTTTTAAAAGAGAACTCAGCACTTCACACTCCAGAACAAGTCACTACACTAACTTTGAACTCTTCTATCTTACTATTTTAATACTTGTGATGCACTCTGCCTAGTCCTTTCTGTGGGGATTCAAAGGATCCAAGCTCAGTGTGGTGTCTGCCCTTTGAAAGGCCTACAGGGGCAAGCTTGCATTAGAAATACATTTTCTGTAGGTGGAATACACACAACAGAAAGCCACACTTCAGTGCTAGAAGAAAAGCACTGTGCACAAACACTGCCTTGCCACCACCTCCAAAAACACAGTGAGCTTTGGAAGAATGCAGAGGTCCTAAAGCAGCGGAAATACAAGCCCTGTCCCCATTCTCTGCCAAGCTACACAGATCCCAGTCATACCGTGGGGTTCTTCAGTGTGCATCCCACATACAGCGCAGAGGCCTGAGCCGTGCCTGCTGGAGCAGTCTGAGCCCTCAAGTGGAACTCACCCCAGTTTTATGCTCACATCCATGCAACAGCTTCACACAAAGGCCGGGTTTTTTTGCACAAACCAGTGATTTTTCTGTTGGCCTACAGGATTGCAGCATCTAGTATTGTAAATCACTGAAATAATAGCATATGTGGAGCGTATATGTTCACGACTGACTCAAGCAGAAGTGTTCACAAATGTTGCGACTGTGCAATCACAAATAGCAGTACTTAATAGCAGCACTCAATAGCAGCCTTCACGGTGGATGAAAAAGCTCAGTAAGCAACCACAGTGGCACTACTAGAAAACCTTTCACAGGTTGATACTCTGTATCATCTGGTGATGGCTGGGCCAGTGTGCTACAGAAAGACATGAACACTTTTTACAGACACATCCATAAGGTGAACCCTGCAGCAGCAAGATCAAGACTATGGCATCAACAAGGTCAGCAACACATAAAGCAATGGTGAACAAGTTCCCACTATTTTACTGCAGTCAACCTCAATACAGCAGAAAGATGATAGCCAAAAGAGCTATAAGAAAGCACAGAACCTCTTCCAGATACTGCCCAGCTTCTGCATTGTCCAAAGGCAAAATAATAACCCATCTTATACACTTCATTTTGTGCCATATGTAAATCTACAGTTTGTACCTTTTCCTGCTGAAAAGCTTGGGCTTGGTTATGATCTACCAATATTATACCTCCTATAGAGTGGAGCTGTAGGGGGGGAATGCCTGAAACACCCCAAAAAGAGAAGACACTGATATTCAAAATATGCCTCTGCAAAAAATGGCACAAATGGCATCACCTCACCAGTACCATATTAATGACTGCAGTGGTCAAGGTCTGTTATTTTAGAGGAGGAAGACCCCAAAGACCCAATTTCTAGCCCATTATGCAGGTACAAAACTCAGAAAGCAATGAAGGTCTGAGTACCAAGTGGACCATGAATTTATTCCAGTACTGCCCATAAAGACGCAGTCCCCCGATATGCAGTCTTCTATCCCAAAAGCAGTGACCCATGAGTGGATGGCAGTATCATATGAGCTACTCATTCTTCAAGGCTTGTTTTTAAGAAGGCCAGCTTTCCCAGCCTGCCTGCAGAGCAGAGAAGCTCCTGTTAGACCTACAATGTGATTACAGCTTGGGAAGTAGTCTCCTTTGCTGGAGAGAGCAGCAGTCCTAGAGAAATGCAAATACTACATACACAAAGCAAGAGAATTATGGTACGTAACTTTGATTTTGAGAAACACTACGCAGAACTCAGCAATGCATAAGGGTGACAGCTACATGGAGCCTGAAGTATGTGAATAAAAACAGTTTCTCTTTTCTGACAGGAAATTCCACTGTTTGAGACAACAAAACAGAAAGAGCAGCAGCCCTTAAGATAAAGCTCGCACAAAATAAACTTTTTTTTTTTAAAGAAGAATAATCTTGGCATATGGTAACAAAAACTATATAATTCTCTTGATCTTTAATCTCTATGCCAATGTCTGTTTTACAGATTATGGCCTCAGCTACTGACAAATCTGCTTAGTGAGTTTTTGGCTGACAAATCTGGCAACACAAATGCTGTCTGAAATACATTCAAAAGGCTAAACATTTTCATAATAGCTACTTTACACAGCTTAGTAGGTTTCCCTTTAGGACAGCAATTTGATTTTTTTAAAGTGACAGTGTTAATTTTTATGATTACACACAGAACTGAGATTTTTATTTAATACAGTGGGTCTTCTAAAGCTTTTTAAGGGGATCAACCACTTTGCCAACAGACGGGTGTTACAGCAGGGGTGATTATAGTAATTTTTCATGTAATTGGGAGTCACCATTTGGTTGCTATCTTTCACATGCTTGTTGCCTCATCATATAATCCTTCATAATGGGGGTTTGTTGTGTGTCACAAGAATGTGCCAAGCAGCCGGGAAATAATAAACAGAGGAACCCCCTGGCTCGTGGGTAGCACGAATGTTTTAACATCTGCCCAGCTTCTTTCAACTGCAATAAATTTCAGCTGATAGCAGTGACCCAATAGGAAGGCATTTTCTTGGTGGTGTTTTTAGGACAAAATCTCGGACATCACATTTCATTATCTCAGCTACAGTGGCACAATCGGTAAGGACACAACTTGCTGACAAATTACATTGCCTGATTTGAAAGATCGTGATTCATCAGAAATTAGTAGAGACATCAAGTTCTTGCCCCAAGACGTCTGGGCTCCCTGTGAACAGCGAGAGTTGTCCTTTACAATTATTGGCTGCAGTTTGCTTGCATTAAATTATAAATAACTTCACAGGAAATTCTGAGGCTTTCCCACCTCTGGTGGTGATCTCATCAAGTCTCCTCAAGCAAAGAAAGAATAAACAGGGTCAGCACGCTTCAATGGAAGTTCTCACAGGGTTACCAGGTTCAGCTTGACACAACAAAACACATAAGCACCTGCTTAGCACTAAATCCAAGAACTGCTCCATTAAAGTTAATAGGACCACTCATTGGCTTAAAGTCAAAGAAGTACAAATGCACTTTACAAATTCCAAGCCTTTGGGAGACTGCTAGAAGAGAAAATAATTCCCTTTGGACCATTTATGTTATATGGCTTCATCAGCTGGTCACAGCAGCATGGCAGTACTACCTGAAATAGGACATCATTGTTTGATGGTATAAACAGATGGTACATGCTCCAAAAATGGTCCTGATATCATGCTGCAGCCTTTCCTCTATGCCAAAAAGAGATACCAAGACTCAGGAGTGAATAAACAGCAAAATAAAAGCTGGACACTGCAAAACTGTTTTCAGCTATTTAATAGCATTATGACTTAACAGGATACAAGTGGCCTAGAAAACAGAGATCACTGTGTCACATTCTGGATCAGATGTGTAGTACAATCAACACCTTGTCCTACTGTGGTCACTGCAGATCCTACAGACCCACTGTGTTGCAATGTCAAAGCTAGTCATGGGCCTGGGCAAATGCAGACCGGTGAATGGTGGACTCAAAGTCCACTGCAAAGTGGACTGCACATCCAGCTGCAGTTGCTACAGAGATACCATTACTTCAGTGACACATGAAGCATACGAAAGACTCAAATATCAGTGTTTGGAATATTTTGCTGCCATTAACTTCAGTTTGGTGGTCTCAGTGACCTCATTGGAGTTCAAGTATATTCAGCATATCCCAAGACAATCCCAAGGGATTCCAGAAATTTGGGTCTGTATTTGTGATGGAAGAAACAAAATGAGAACTTAAGTTCTTGGTTTTCCTAAGTTAAAAAAATATAAAAATAAAATTAGATCACCATTAAAATAACCCCACCTCTAATATGCTACTAACCAGAAGAATGCCATTCACCACACTAAATTCTTCCTCCAACTTTTAGATTTATGTTTTTACATGTCATCTCTTCAACTCTCAGACAGAATGAGATAGAAAATACACTGGCTGATATACGTAAGCCCTCTGTATCTACCTACCCTAAAAGCAGCAAAGTAGCCTATCACACAGTGCATTTTATCTTGCCTGTAGCCAGCCACTGGAATTTCACTTTCTGGATCATTCTAATGAGTGTGCAATTTTTCACAGCTATGCTTCTGTGAAATCTTGTCACATTACATCTACCTCTTGTTGACTGAGAAAATGTATCTAGATTCACATTCAAATTCTTGCAAAGCTTTTTAAAGTATGCACAAGCAAACAGTACTTAAATCTGGAAAACAAAGTCTTTTGCTGAGGAATAGTTTTGAAGAAGACAGGTGACTGCCCTACTGGCATTTCTGTCTTTCCCATCCAGCTCAGGAACATAGCAGCAAGTTTTGGCAAGTCTAAGCCTCCTATTTCTTCATTACTTGGAAATTAATTCCAGAACAAAATGTGGTCCATGCACAGATGATTGGCCTGTTTCATCCTTCATAGAGACACACAGGTATCAATCATAATAATACAGCATCAACATATGCATGATATTAATTACATCAAATATAAAACTAAACAAGAATCTGAAATACAAAAGGGACAATTTGCTACATTAAGAAAGACATAAAACTCACTAATGGTCAAGCAGCAGAAGTAAACTAGTATATCTAGGGAGAGGAAGGAAGGGTCATGACATATCCCAAGTATTTTGCAGTTGGTGTAGCAGAAATTAACTGAACTATGGCTGGACATTATTCAGTTTTGCATTAGAAACAGACAAAAGTGACTTAGGATCTGAAATGGTACTAACTCACGCTGATGCTTTCACCTAACCTTTACAAAGCTCCTTTTGTTTATTTCTACTCTAATATTTTCATATTTGGGATTTTAAAAATAATGCTTTTGCTAATGCAACAGTGTTGATACACAGTAACAGACACATGGCAACATGAAGATGTCTTGTACTGGGAAAAGGAACAAGCTGTCCAGGATGCATTTGGACATGTGCATTCCAACTAGCAAAATTATATTCCTAGTAAGAGTGGGGATAATATCTGTGAAAGCACTGATGTGGTGATGAACAGGTAAAGACAGTGGCAAACTCAGGCTTTAGAGTCAAATAAACTAGGGAATTTGTCATATAATGGAATGGATCCTGGAAAAATCAGTACAGAACAAAAAGAAGGGTCAGAATAGAAATCAAGAGACTGTCATGTAGGGGTAAACAGACCTGTCCACTATTCAGGTGGATCCCAAGAAAATGTGCAGGGAGAAAATAACTCCTGGAACAGAATGGAGAATTGTAAGATCTGCATCAAGTACAGGAAAATGCATAGTACGTGTTATACAGTGTCTGCATTGCATTGGAGGAAAAAACCAAAAATTCCCAGATTGGGACAATATGTTCTCTGTCTGCAGTGTCTTTGAAATGGATAGTTTCTCAAGACAAAATAATTCAAATTGCAGAATGATCCTATTAAAATTAGGAAATTTAAGTTTTATTTGACTTAGTAAGTTCTAACATTAACATCCTAAATCTGACAACATTTATCTTGGAACCAAATTGATTTTTATTTCTACTAGTTGCACAGTTTCAATATTCAGTACACCAGAAAGTTCTTCCATTGATTTTCAACGAGTTCTATGACAGAAATTGTAGATCTCAGCAGCAAATAGCATTCGGGCTTTCCATACCAGAGAGAGCTGGGGAAGGTAGTCTGGGACAGTAGGACAAACATATTATCTTGATGTTCCTGCTAACTGATGGGTTGTTATTAACTGTTGAACTGCTTAATTAGGTTTTATAGTTAACAGCCTGTTATGATTAGAGGGGACAATGCGTGTGCGTTGTTGAGCTATTGTTTCAAACCATTTGCAAATTCAGAAGAAGCATCACTCAATTCACGCTCGGGAGGCTCTCTCAGCAAGCTGAAAGGAGAGAAGCTTTCTCTTCCACAGAAGAAAATGCTCATTTTATGTACAAAGTGAGTGGATTCCCTCAACCAACTACATCCCTAAAGGACAGCAGAGCACCCTGTTCTAGCACATGAGGCCCTGGCAGCTCTCCTGCCCTGCAGCACCATCCACAACCCTAGGTCTTCACTGCATGGCAGAGATCAGCAGCCAGCTGACCAGGGCAGATAGTATGGTTTCAGTAGAGTAATTTCACTGCACTCTGGCACCTCAGCTTTGTTTCCATTTTCTGGGAGTTAACACTCACTCAGCTCACCTGCTTTTAATGACATTTTCCCTATGCATCTCAATGGCACAGCATGGTCCTTTCCTGTTATTTTAGGCTCTTTCGTACTCTTTTTAGAATTTCCTTACAGAAGCTTCTTTCTACACTTTCTCCTACTTACCTTTTCTAGTCACCAGCTGGTACTTTTCATTTCTTCCTGGAAACTGCTCAGTCTTCCAATTTAGTCACACATTCACTCTGCTCCTCCTGGCCAGCTGCCACAACTTCCAAGCTTACTTTGTCATTCTCCTCTTACAAGGCATTAAAGCCTTCACACAATCTCTGCTAGATTATCTAGCAAACCCATCCCCTCCAGAAAGACTGCAACTGATAAAAATTTCAGAAGGTACCATCAACTCCCTATTGAAACTATTACTGCTTATTGTCACCCTTTCTTCTTACTTCCTGCATTCATCATTTCTCTTCATTTTTATCCAGCCACACAACTGAGATACCACAACTACATTCTTGATTTTATAATTACATAAACAGTGCCTAACTACACGTTGTGAAAAACTCTCCTGATAAGTGAAGATAACATCGTAGGCTGCTCGGGGGAAAATCAGGTCAACTTACATTCTGCATAACCTTCACAATCCTCTTTACTTTAACACAAAGATAATAGTGGGCTAAAGAATATTTCAAGCCATCTGATTCTTCCCCTCCAACTATTCAGATCTGTTACACGAACTTTTGCCCCATTTTTATATAATTGTAGGTCAGCAGAATCACCATCTGTACTGTACAGCTAAAATAGTGCTCCATGCCCTTTCTACACCCTGTTCTAAAACCCTGTAAGGGCATATCCTCTCCCTTGTGAGAAAATGGACTTTTATGTAAAATACATACTGCTAAGGAGCAAGTTTCTCTTATTCACAGACTAGCCAGTAAAAAAAAGAGTTCAAGTTTTTCCCACATTGAGTCTTGACCTTTCTTCAGGTGGAAATTAGGTATAATATAAGGTAGAAGCATACCTACTGAAAGACAGGATGGCTCTTGCAAGTCATTCCACCCAGCCTAGAGAAAACAGGTGGTAATAATTTTCATTAGCTGCAGCTCTATGCTAGAGTTGATCCCACAACCCAGTGGTTAGAAGTTCTCAATGCAAATTTTCAGCTGCTGCCGTAATTCCATTAACTTCATTATCAGTTGATTTCAATTGTACCTCACATCCACGGATTCTGCCTCTAAATCCTGTTGTCCAAAGTACTGAGTATTGAAAATGTGGAAATGGATATAACGCTAACAGATTCCTCAATTTTCTTTCCAGTCACCACATAACACCAGAACTACTTTAATTAATACAGTCATGTAATTACTTGATGACATAAATTCTTGGCTATGTAAGGAACAGAGACTTTGCACATTTTAGCTCCATGGGAATGGCATAGAATGGATTCCAGAAAAATAAGGTTTGCCAGCTTGTTCAGGACACAAGGCCGTTACTTCTCCCTATTTCACTTGTTGCTGTCAGTCGGCTGTCAGACACACAGATTTTTTAAAAAAAAATATACTCAGACATTAAGTCATTAAGAGGCATTTTGGCATGATCAAAGTCTATTTTGGCAATCCATTAAATGATACCAAGGCGCCAGGATCCAGTAGATCCCTAGCCTGGGAAATGTTATTCAATACCAAGACAACGCAAGTCCTACATTTCACTTCTCTAATAATCTTCAACAGCTTGGCCCTTGTTTTTTTTTTTACCTAGCCCAGTCCTCCTAAATCTTTTAAGCAACACTTTCACACTAGTGATTTAAATTAGAGCAAAATTCAGCATAAAAGTCTAAAGAATAAATTTCACTAATTGCAAGCTTCCTGCTACATGTTTTTCTAAAAGTTCTAGAAAAAAAAATCGTTGCTAGATATTTTTATTTATGAAGATTGAAGACAACTGAAATACTTCAGTTGTCAACTAGTACATGCAACTTTGCTTCCAAATTGAGGCAGTTTTAAAGCACTCCCTCTTAGAAGGCAGGAATTCAGTTGAGTTGTCAGGTGCCAACTGGTAGTGACCACACACGAATTGAGGCCTTTTTCTACATGTGCATGCCAGACAGTCATTTTTCTGAGCTGTAAAGTAACACTCTGGGTTCTTGACAGACATGATTTATTTATTTTTTTTAAGATACTGATTTCTTGAGAAACCTATTTTGTCGTGTGCTTGCTTTAAATGAAAACTTCAGACATGGCTTTAAGAGGGCCTGTGTATTAAGTACCACTATTTCCACAATAAACTGCATTTACATGGCAAGCCACAATTGTACAAGTGGATCTGCTGCAGTCTGGAGACTGACAAAGTTCACAAAGAGTAGTGCTGCTCTCTTGCTTTCCAGGCAAATACACAAAATCTCTGAAACAGTGATATGTGAAACAATTTGTCTAAAGAGCAAGGAACATGTTATCACCTGTGTATGATAATACTAACTGCGACTAAGTACAAGCATCTAAGAAAGCGACTGTACACTAAGTGCTTATTTAAGGCACTTAGTGCCTTGAGGTACCTGCTTTCGGACAGAAGCAGCTTGACGAGTGACAGCAGCTCTATTCAACCCAACTGGAGATGTTTAGGAAACTGAAAAATGAAGTGCTGTGTGTCAAAAGTTGGCCACATGGTCCAAAGCTTAACCCAGCTGCTCAGCACAGGGAATTCTGGGCTGAAAAACAGTATAAAAACTAAAGTTAATCTCTTATCCAAAGGACAGAGAGAAGTAGGGCATTTTATGATGTTTTTACATATACCTTGGTAGTCCTAAGAGTTTGGGAATCTGGAATAAAGTATCTCATAAGTACATAGGAGAAAAGAGTAAAATTGCAGCCAACTGCTACTTCATAAAGAAGAAAACAATTCTAGCTATGCAGTTATTGGTGCCCCACTCCTGCAACATCTGTCTTGTTTCTTCCACTACATTCCAGTTCGTTACTATGAATACAAACACTGTTTTCTCAGGCTCCATTGCTTCTGGTTTCTTCAGAGCCAGCCTTGGTAGAAATCAACTTTCTTCTGCAGCTACAAAGGCTGCATCTGCCAGACATAGACAGTGCTGACACCTACAAACAGGTCAAGAGTGTGGTACAGTTCCTATAAAACGAGTAGGAGTCTTGATGCTGATGTTATCAGTGACTCGGTCCAGATCCAGAAAGTTCTAATTTTCTGCTGGAAGCCTTCCAAAACCTCCCAAATGTCTGAGCTCAGGCTAAAAGAAAGAAGATAGCCTCACCAACCAACAAGACACCAAGCAGACATGCAAATCCCTATGAGAGGAAAAAAAGATTTTAAAAAGACTTTTTGCCCTGTGTGTCCTCAATCATCCTTTCTCCTACCCTCCACTGACTGTCAAGTCTCTTCCATTGGCATGGCATAGCACTAGCACAGAAATATTCAGAAATTATTAGTGGGTGTAACACACTACTGTGACATTTTGGTGTAGCACTTGCTGTGTACTGATTTGCCCAGGTGTGAATGATGATACAAAGGGAAAGGCAATGGCGAATTGGAGAATGATTCGGCGCTCATGCTTGTGTGCTTCTGTGCTTCAATAGCAGTTTGTCACCAGCTCTGCCCTCACTACATATTGTGCCTATACTGAAAGGCAGCTGCCAAAGCCACAGCACTTTCTTTCTACCCCCGCACCAAGTGCACCTGCTGTCCAGAACCCTTACTCCACTCCTGCCAGAGCTGCTTGTTCCTTTTATTCTGTTATTTCCTTGCGTGCCTGAAGTGCATAATGCATTCCTTTAGCAGTGACAGAAGGTATATTTCATCATTTTAACTAGCGGTGGATGGACATTACTGGTCAGTAGCTCACAGGGCTCATGCCACATTCTGTTTTGTTTGCCTGGCTCCAGCTTCCCCAAGGCCAGATTCTGGTCCTGCAGATGTCTGAGGTGGATGTGGGGATGGAGTGGATCACCTAGACCTTGTTGCAGCACTGCAACCTCTTCTGTCATAGGCACCTACAGATTGCTGCTGGTTTACATTCTTGCTGCTGCTGCTACCTTTGGGGATCTGCTGATCATTTTACACTTCCTACTTCCTTCACAAGCTTTCCAAAACTGGATTTTCTTACAAAAGCAAACACTCCTTTCAATTTGAAAATACAACCTCTACAGCCATCTCTAATTGCTGCGAGGTTCAAAGCCATCCATCTTCATCATGTATCAAAAGGAAAATGACACAAAAAAGTAAAAACCACACTTAACCAATGCTAATAGCCAGCACCACAAAAACAAGCTGAACTTACAAACCATGAGTCTCATTTGTCCTTTACTGTGAGTGATCTCATCTTCTGTTGACAGGGATCCATCACGTTCTCAGCATTACTTGAACTCAGGGGTGTCTGTCTACGAGTGCATAACACAAAGCCTGGCAAAGAGTCTTGAAACTTCAAGTAGTCACACTCACTGAGATCCAGTGAGCCTGCAGGGAACAAGCTGCTTCAGTCTGAGGAGCAGAAGTCTTTCATGACAGCCGCTAGCTTTTTCTTTTCTTAAAAAAAAAAAATAATTAAAAAAATCAATGTCACAACTGCACCATTGCTGGTGCTAAAAGGATCAGGCCCCTCTGGTGATTTCAGATGTTGCTCATTTACTCAGAAATTAATCCTCCCTCCTCTCATACTCAGAGCCACTTAACACCAACAAACAATTATGCCATCTGATCACTAAAAATAAAATAACTTTTCTTCTTTGTCTCTGAATGTATTCCTTCAGGACCCATTTTTTTCTGCTGTTCAGTGAGCCAGAGAGACGAATATTATGAGTTCTGGGTGTTTAACAAACAACATGACACGCCACACTCTTGAAGAATACAAGTGCAGGTCTTCAGCTTTCACAACAATGAATCCCATTTTGGGGGTAAAAATAAAAGATTTTATTTTAATTTTTTAAATTTTTGGTTAAGTAAGAAATGTAGTCATAGTCACCATAATAACATTGAAATACAAGTCATGCTCTGTCTAGAGAATGAACACTTATGTTTTATGAGCAGGGCTGAAAAAACAAACTGTATTTAAAAAAAAAAATAAACACTCATGAGAGACCAGAATAAACGTTACATTACTTTTGGTACATATGTAACAATTAGAAGCTAGGTCTTATGACCGGTATTCCCCACAATATCAATAGGATTACTGAGTAATCATCAGAGGGTTTCAGGATCAGACAATAGTGTTCTGCTCGGTTTTCATATAACATAATATCTCAACACATGTTTCAACATCTTTAGCCAGAAAGTAAATTGGTCTTGTAGCAATACTCCACTAAGGTAAAACAGAAAAGGCTGTCGTACCTCTCTGCACAGAAAGGCACCTTAATACTTAGTGTGATTAATTGAGGGTAGATTAATGACTGAGTCAACAATAATTCCCATACGGAGTGTTTGCAAAGGAGTATGTGGGCATGCTTGCAGTAGTATACTTGTGTGCAAAAATCAAACACAAAACCTGATCACATGTTCACAGCTGGAAACAGTGTTAGGCTTTATTCAGTAAGGTATAAGGCACTATCATTTAGCTCTCCCACAGCAGGAGGAAAAATGGTGCCACAGAAGAGAACTATCACATCAGACACACTCCAGGGGTCTCTTTTACCTACATTGTTCCTCTCCCAAATGTAGCTCTTTAAATTTTAAATAGAAAAAGAACACACAGAAACATTGTGCAGTACAAAAATGTCACAGTGAAAAAGTGTGGAAAACATTTCTCATTAAGCAAGGTAAATACCCTAAAGTTCACAAGTAGCTTTGATGGTGTAGTGTGTGCCTTTAAGACTTAAAGAAACATCCACATCAAAGTGTTGTCTTAAGATGGTGGGGCTTTAGTTCAAACATAGCCAAGTTGTACAATAGATGATGTGGTGAATGTCTACACTATTTTTATTCTGAATAAAATAAGGGAAAAATACAGGCTGGACAGCACATTCTAAATTTGTTTCAATTTTTTAAATTTAGATAATAGTGTATTTTCATATTTTTATAGTGAGCTGTGACTCATCAGCTCAGCCTTATACTTCTTTCTTGTATTTAAAATACTGCCTGAGATGTTTAGAAGACTAAATACAGCAGAAACACTGGCAAAGAACAAAAATTTCAGAAATGTAAATTAATACAGAATATATTTTTTATTCTCTGTGCATTTTTTAAGGCAGAAAACCCACTCTGAGAATTCAGATCTGTATCACTAAGGAAGATATTTCCTCTAGAAGATACTCAGTATGTTTCCCCCTCATCTTTCCTATTTGTGTATATCCATTTACCAAGAGAGTTGTACTGTCCTTTTTTTAATTCCAGTGACCACAGACAACAAATGGGCTTCTCTTCACCCTGAACCTGAGCCTGCACCTGCCTCCTGGTTAGCATGGGAGCCCCATTGCATCTCACTGCCAGGAAAAAGGACTCCATGGTGCCCCCATCTAGTGACCCATTGCTGTATAAACCATGGGAAAAAAGCGATGCAGAGCCAATGAAGGTGCTTTGAAAGCAAGTGGGACATGACCCAACTGATGAATAAATGCTTACCACATACAATCCAGAAGGAGCTGGCAGCACTCAAAGAACTTTGAATAGAATTTAACCTACAAATTTCAAGTGTGAACCATTATCAAAACTTTCTAGCATTGGCCTCCTTTCAGGAAGAACAGGCTTTCAGAAACAGTGACTGCTGTTGGAAATCCCACCTACAGAATATTCTATTATTAGCATTAGGCACTCCTTTTGTAGAGGATGCCTAGGATTTTAATGATAGTGCCCTGAGCAGCTAGTTTATTTTCATATTTTTCATATTTAGTGGAAAGTGAAATACAGCTGAAGAAAAATAAAGTGTTGTCATATTGCCCAATACATTTGTTAAATATCAATACAAGCCACTTGAAATGATAGACTGTGTAATTAAAAATAGAGATGAAAAATGTAAAATTACTGTTTATCTAAGAGAGCTAAAAAAATTTCATAAGAGAAATATTGTCAGAGTGCAAACACAAACTGTCAGACCTATCTTCTCTGCTATCAAATTCTGAATAAAAATACATCCATTAAACAAAGGTTTAAAGATAAATTATTTAAAAATACATCAATAAAACATTAAGCAATGCTGGTTGCTAAAGAAATATCCTACAAGGCCAGGCAATCATACCGTTAGATACCTTTCTTAGCCATGATGAAATCATAGAAGAAAAAAAAAAATACATAAACCACTTCATGTAGCTCAGTGATGTATTATTTGATAGGGAACACTTTACTGCGAGTGTCCATTAACTGATGCTTACACTGTAACTCACAGTATATGACATTCATATGAATCTCAAATGAATTCGCTACTATCAATGCTGTTTAAATGAATACTATGTGGATTTGGGCTCTTTATTGAACAGATGCAATCTGTTCATGTATGATGAGCTATATCTGAATTGAAGGGGTTGCAGTGTGCTGGGTACAAGGAAGCTACAGAAACTAGTACGAGAGGTTTAATCTGGCAGCATGGGGAGATCAGGATGCCTCTTCATGTTCTATGAAACAGGAGGAAAAAAGCAACTGCAGAAGATGACAAAAATTCAGATCTTTGCAATGATATTAAGAGCAACAGAAATGCATACACAAAGAACTGTTATTATGTATTGACAGAAGAGAGAGAAACAATGCATCAGAGGGTGAGAGAAAGATACTGTTGGGAAAAAAATTTGGAACAGGAGGGAAGCAAATAGCCTTATGGTGTGTAAAGATAAGATAGTGATTGAGGACATGTTGGAAAAAGAATCTGTGAGGTAGACTACAGTGACCAAAAATAAAGATAATAAACACCTGAAAAATAGCAGAAACAGATACAAACTCTTGTTTCAGAGAGAGCAGCACATGCCCAGCGTAGCATCCCAGGACAGTGATTTCTCTCGGAATGGTCCACAACTGGATGAGTGCAGTAGAAGTGAAACAGGTCTGCCACACAGGAAGAACAACTGTTTTTTTCATAATTAGCCAAGTAGAGAGCAGAAATTGTAAAGGAACAGCCAAAGAGTTAGGCTTTAGTCCCATAGGAAACCATTACTTTTTATTCAGACAGCCTGCCAATTGAGCTAAGCCAGTAACCAGCCATGCTGGCAGTCACAATCCAGCTCTATAAAGTATCATGAAACTGCTGCTACCACCGAAACTTGTAGCTCCCGCTGCTCGTTCTTCACTTGATAGTATTTCTAAAACAGATTGTCTTGGGCTTTGAAGAGTTTACAGAGAGACAAGCAAAGAAGGAAAGGATGTTAAGTTCTGCTACTCATATGGCTCAGAAGTAGGACTGCTTCACTTAACTTGTCTGCTAGAATGGACACTGCACTTCTTAATGAACATATTATTTTGGGTATTTATTCCCCATAAGTGCTGGTTAGCACAGAAATAGAGTAGGTAGCCCAAACAGCCTGCACCACTCTCTTTCTCCATCAATGGAGAAACACATGGAGACACACAAGAGACTGAATCCCAACATGAAAATGGCAGTTGTCAGGAGATAAGTCTTCATACTGTTTTGTTCTGTCTAGGCCATGATCGATTTCAGTTCTACTTCAATCTGCAATGATCAAAATAAACATATTTCCAGAGAAAGGCAAAAGAAACACAATATACATAGGTATTCTTTTTTTCATTATTTTTCGGGGTGGGGAAAAGAGGGACCCAGATATACTTTATCTTTCCTGCATGCCTCCGTAAAAGCACAATTTGTGCCAGCATTTTAAAAAATTGCTTTCTGTATTTCCTTTTTGATGTTTTGCAAACTTTCTGTTAAGGTAGCTACTTTCTGACATAGGCACATACCAATCTTCTCTCAGGACAAATTTCCTTGCCAGAACAATAAGCAGAAGTTTTAACACTGCCATCAAAATAAAGTCTATTCTAAAAAAATAGTGTTTGATACAGAGTTCAACAACTTCAGACCTGTAGCATTTTGCCCAGACATCACTGGTTCACAGTTCTGACATACTTTATCTCTCTGGTTTTGAAGATGGCAATATTGGATCATTGTCGCTCATATTCTCTGCTTTGTGGACTGCTCGGATAAAATACCCACTGAAGGCATCAGAAGAGCTTTACATAAGGTCTTCAAGACTGGGACACAGCAGCCATATCTACATTAGCAGGTGTCGCAGTCAACAAGAAGCAGCTCTTGTGCAAAAAGTGCAAAAGCTGATGCTGAGGATCCCGTACATCTTTTGGGGCATTCACTTGAAAACTATTTGGTCTCAAAACTGAACACCTGTTAGTGGCACATGCATATACAGAGAGCACCTTTGTGCTTAGCTTCCTGCAGTTCATGGTCCAAACTGCTCTGCACCATGAACCAAAGTGCAAGATGTGGGGCCAAGTGGAGATACGCTTCAAAAGCATCCTCATGGTCTCCATTAAAGCCCTAGAGCAGAGACAGCCCATTTGGGCTGGCAGCCTTTCTGTACAATTTAGTTTAAAATGTTTCACACCATATTTTCAAAATGCATGAAATCATTGCAAGAAGAGAAATCTAGAAGGGGGAGGGAAAAAGAAAAAAAAAAAGATCCTAACTGTTCCATAGTTAATGTTACATTCAACAGTAATTACTTAACACACACAAAGCTCAATTGCGTAACCTACAATTCTCCCACTTTGTGTAGGCTCCTTTGCTTCTACTTTAAATAAAAGAAATTCTTTTCATTTTGTCAAGAAAACTTTTCTCTACCTCACTACTGCATGACAAGGGAACAGATGGCAATTTAAGGGGAGAATTTATGAGAGCCACAATCTTAATGTTGCATAAAGAAAAGAAAAAGACTCGCATCAAAACCACTGACAAATGTACTTGCTAATATTAATGCACTCCCCATTCATCCAATATGCTTCCTAATTGCTTTTCTGTACATAATAATGTGGCACCTGCTGCTCAACATTGCAAGCGCATCAGGATTTCTCCAAAGTCAAACAGCTCTGCAACTGGCCCTCTCCCAGTGATAAATGTAGAGCACTGTATCACGCACAGTTCCTGTCAGTGGCATAATTAAAATTTTATACTTACAGAAAAAGATAGTAAACAATCAGTTCTTAAATGGATTCACAAGAGGAACTCTTGTTACAGCCAACTTTATAATTAGTATGCATCATGTAATGCTAATATATCCATGACAAGAAAATAGGAAAAATGTAGAAACTCACTTGTTCCCTTTAATGCAATGTTAAACTACACAAAAAAAATTGAAAGCAATCAGCCTATTGTTATTTCAGTCTTCTATTTCTGCTCTTCACTTTCCATTGAAAATAGCTCGGCATATTTTGCACTGGAATGATGGTCGCTCCCTTGTGCCACATCTCTGGAATTTTCAAACAGCCACTAGGATAGCTTTATGATGTTTATTCATTTTAATATTACATTAGAAGAAAAAAAATTAATTTATTTTTAACAGAGTTAGGGCCAAAACACAGAGTCTTTATTAGCTGACAAAACTCTCACTGACAAAGATATCCAAAACATTTAAGTGTATTTTTCTGCCAATGTGGTTATGCATAATCCAAAATGTGACATGCTAGAAGAAGGGAAACAAAGAAAAAGCATTTACATCAAGTGTCCTAAATTAACTCCTGAGCATGACAATATTAAGCAGAACTGAGATGCCATATGTTTTCTGTTTCATAGTGGTCACACTTCTATCTATCTGATACAGTATACACATATATATTTGCATAATGCATGTACACTATGTACATTTCAAATTATAATCTGAATATTTATGATAAAATGTCAGTCTGCATATATGCACCTTACATTTATTTTTGCATACAAATATGCTGTTTACACTCGTGCATGTTCATTCAAACACACACACATGCATACACTTTGGCTTAGTTCTCTAATTGTTTTTTAAAAAACTGATAGAATCATTTTGGAAATATAGCTCTGTAAGAGCCTGTTCTGCAAAAAAGCCATACACTGTATATTATTTGGTGCTTCAAAGTTTAAAGTAATATGCATCCCAAGACATGCATTTTTAACTAAATCAGTGGTTTTCATTTTTAAATGTAAGTTAGGCACTATATTTAAGAAGCTTCTTTTAAAAAAAATTCACTACTTCAATTACTTTGATTTATAATAATATTTTAATTATCTTCTGAGAAACAGGGCTGTAAAATTATCCTACAGCCTATTCAAAAAGAACATTTTAAAATGCTATTATTTATGATATTACCAGCCAAATCACAAGTACGGGTTTGCAAAACAATGCTTCCATCCTTTTTTAATGGAAAAAATATGCAAAAATAATTTAGAGGAGAAATATTTTCTAGAACAAAATAAAAAAAATATTTACTTTTTACAAATGCCAGTGAAATATAATACATGCTTGGAATATGTGTTGGCAAGGAGACAATTCAAAATGCATCCGATTCACAAAGACATACTGGTAGCCTGCTTAGAATATAATAGCAAGATCTAAATCTTCTTTATTTTCACTTGGTGTGATGATATGCATGCCAAAAATTAAAATACTCTTCCAAATCATTGCTGCTGTGTTACAGAGAGGAAAAGGTTTCCAAGCTGTGAGGCAATCCAAAGGTTTGAGGCATACTTACATTTATACAGTGTTCTTTTTTCTGTGCTTTTCAAACAAGAATTGTGGAAGATTATCTCCATTTATAGCTTCAACATTTTCATTGAGTGTGATATTTCTTCAAAAGAATATTGCAGAACATCTTTTAAAAATGTTCAAGAATCTGAAAACATGAATAGCAATGAATCCGTTTATATATAAACACACTCAGTGTCCGCCTAACTAGAGCTATCAAAAGCTTCATTCTTACAAGCAAGTGAAAAATTCTGAAGTCAGACTCCTATCACTTAGTTACAGAAATGGCCCTATTTCAAGGGTCAGAATTGCATCATCAAAACAAGAAAAAGCAAATATTTTCTTTTATTCTTTTTTAATGTAAATTCCTGTGAACAAGGCGGTCACAGGGTGTAAAGGAAATCTGGAGATGACTTCCAGTATTGTTTCTGAAGACAAATAAAACAACTGCTGGGTTACAGGTATTTGGAAAAATTTACCATTTCAGCCTTTAGTAATCTGGGAGAGTATGGCTATGTATAAAAAACCCAACGAACTGAACAACCATACAAAAAACTCACAACCCTAAGAATTCAAACAACAGAGCAACGTAATCTGTGACTGGGAATACCTTTTATTGCTAAATGATGAAACTGGCTCACAGCACATATCAACGCAAAGTTTACTGTACGGATTGTGACAAAGCGTTATTGCAGGCTATGGGGAAGAGGGGCAAAATAAAGAAAAATTAAAAGAAATTTAAAAACTCCCTGCCTTACCAGTCTGTTTTCTGTGATGAGAAAAGCCATTCATGTAATTGCTCATCTGCAGACAAAACCAGGAACACTGAAGTTTGACACTTAATTGCCTACAAGTCCATTCAAACAGACCAGTGAGCCCAGAATTGCAATTGCACGGGCAGAATTGGAGCCCTTGAGAACTGGAGATGAATCCTGCACACCGATCCTGTGGGTTTATCCATACAGTAAGAATCAAACCTGTAGAGACTGGAATGTCTCCAGGTGGAATGAGAGTGCACATTCACACAAGACATGGAAGTGGGGCAAATTTGTGCCTGTTGTAACTTCACAGGCACCAATTGAACTCCATTCAGAATAATTTTAACCAGTGAATATAAAAAGATGATCCTGCCCTGCTGATTCTGCTCTCACTGCTGCTAAAACCAAAACTCCCACTGTTTTCAGTGATGAAGAATCTGGCCCCCTCTAAATATCTCCTAAAATCCCCCCTGGTATTCCAAAAGTGCCATATTCATGGACAGAAGTAAAAACGCCCGTTATCCTCCATGAATGACAAAGGCTTTTTCAAGTGAACAAGAACAGGCAGGGAATGGCATTCGTGTGTAAGTAACAGGGAGTG
>NW_010185070.1:0-52470 GCF_000695765.1 Mesitornis unicolor | reverse complement strand
CAGGAAACATTACACTTTAATGCAGATTTCCTGGATTTCCAGCAAAATCCCTTGTCAATTCCCCATACAGTGTATGAAGAGTCAGACAGCACTTGCAATTCTAGCAATTAAGCACCATTTTAGATTAACCCAACTTCTATAACCTACATAATATAACACATAAATATTAATACATTATAGCTATTTCATTTAATTAGCTTTTCATTGTTTTAACCTAAGTGCAATCTCCCATCATCTCCTTCAAGTTCTCTAATACTAGATGTACTCAGCACAATATGATAAATGAAAACATGTACTAAGCTAATTAAAACATAGTTAAAAATCTGTCTTAGCAGAAGCCACACTGAACCCCTCAGTCTCTGGCAAAAACCATTTTTTAATTCTGATGATATGCCTTCCTGTCACTGAAAACTTCTTCATATAGAAAATGTTCCAGGTTGTATCAAATGTGGCAGCCTGCCTACTTAGAGGACAAGCTGGTAGGTGTGCAGTATCCCAGATGAAGAGGAATTCAAATTCAGTGGCCTAGTCTTGATCTTCAAGGCCTACCATGATGTGTCAGGCTGAGACTGCAGCCAAGAATACTTGCTCTTTCCCAACAGGACCTCTTCTAATAAACACATCAGTGTAAACTCTTGTGAATAAACTTTGGGCTTCACAAGACTTGCAGTTTTCCCTGGGGTATGACTGCCTGTTTCGTGGCAGACTGACAGGTATATTAGCTTGGGCACAGTACTTCACCAAGCAGTCACACAGCACCTGGCTCAGATATGACTTTGTGCTGGGTTTTCTGTGACGAGTTTTTTGGGTTTTTTTGGTAGTTGGGGAGGGCTATGGAGATTGGCCTGTAAAAATCTGCTAGAAGTTCCCCTGGCTCCAATTTCGGACCCACCTCTGACCAGAGCCAAGCCAATCGGCATGTCTGCAAATTGACATATTTCAGAGAGGTGCAGCACATGGCTCACTCTCTCTTGCCCTGGTAAAAGAACTGGGAATGCTGGGCCCAGGAAGAAGGGAGGGGTGAGGGAAGGTGTTGACTTTAAGGTCTGGTTGTACCTCTGACTATTCTATCCTGATACTACTGGTAAAAAATTAAATTGTTTTTTGTTTTCCTCCTTAAGATGAGTCTGTCTTTTGCCCATGACCATAAGTGGTGAATGAAAACCCTTCCAGTCCTTTTGTCTTAGTCCACAAAATGACATCATGGTGCTCAGTTGCTCATTGGGCTTAAGCCACGGCAGACTTGCACATGGTTAGCTTAAGCATGAGCAGGACCCAGCTGGTGCCTGCAAAATATCACATTGACCTACCTTTTCTTGTTGGAATCTGTTTATTATCAAGAAATCACAATTTTCCTTTAAAAATAGAACAAAAAAGGTTGAAAATTTTCAGTCCTCCTCATTACACAGAAAAACTGAAAGTATGTCCCATGTATATATTTCAGAAGGTTAACAAAAAAGGCAGCAAAAAACCCAACATCAAGAATGTAAGATTTTTTAATGCCTGGGTTTCCATCAATGCAAATGCTATCATGAGTAATAATAAAATTTTAAAGCAACAGTGACGCCTGAGAAAAATAGGAAACCCAGATTTTTTGGCATAAGGGCCACAAGTGTGAAACATACTGTCACAACCTATTAGAAAAGTCACAAATCTTGCCACATTCAGGGCAGTGTAAGACCCATCACTTCATAGTAGGTTCAAACATCTCTTCTTACCCATATTCTGGAGGCAAGAAGGAGAAATAAAAAAAAAAGAGACACAAAATAAAATAGTTCAATTGAGTGAATAATAAATCTAGAAAACTATAAACAATCTCTTGCGACTTCTCACAGAGAGGAGATATTGCAAAAACATGAAATACTTGATTTACGTTTTTTAAATAATGTTTCCTTACAAATATCTTCCCACCTTAGAAAGCATTTCAAGTGTTTAAATTTAACTTATCTTACACATGTACATACACTGAAGTCACTACCTAAATGTTAAGCATATACATAAAGCATTGCTAAACATGGATACTCCTCCCAAATAAACATACTGCTGGGCATTCTTAATTATCTTCCTGCACTGTGACCTTAGTCTCTTTGTGGTTAATTTCTGCTGCTACATGTGACTGACAAATGATGGGACCTTCAACAGGACTTCTATGGAGTGTATTCCAAAAAACAACAACAAAATCTATTCTCGCTTTCTCAAAGCAAATGCACTCATACAAGTATTATCACTTGGTAAAACACTCAGTGTATCTAGAACAGACAGATCAGGAAATTATGAGTATTTCTGGACACCACAGGTCCAACCCAGGACATCGGTTGCAGACAAAAGGAGGTGTCCCCAGTACCTTCAGGGGAGCATAACATGAATCACATCAATCCTGCCTACAAAACTGAATACAAATAAAACTCCCATGTCTACAGCACCATAAAAGACACACTAGCAAGAACCATTAAAAGCATTGGCCATCATGATACAAAGGTGTTTCACTGAGAAGAGGGGTCCATGGCAGACCATGCCATGAATGCTACCCACTCCATTGGGATGAAACATCCTGTTATACACCCCACGCAACTCCTGCACCTGGGATAGAGGAGGATTCCTTTACATTGCTACATGCTTTACGTTATACACTTTATCTTCAGGTTAATGGTTTTACCCTGATTCTTTTAACATCAAAAGTGTTGAAGAAAAAGCATTCTTTACTAACACCATTCTCCCAGTTCCACGTAATCCCCCACAGGACTGTCTTCCTCCTAATGATGAGTCAAACCAAGGTCCCATGTCACAAGGGAGAAGGACAACAGCAAAGGAATTAACCAGCTTGTGCCAAAGAAGAATGGAGATGATGAGACACCACATCTGCATGACAGTGAAGCAAATACACCTCTACTGCTATTAGAATATTACTAATTAGTTTTAAAGAGAGAGCAATGGGCTTGTACAAGAAATATGCTAACTGCAGAGACGTTTGCTGTAGAAAGTTTTCTTCATCTTGGGCCATTCATTTCAAAACAGACTACATGTGAAATAATACTGTATCTTTCCAGAACAAGAACATCAAGATCTGGCCCCGCAGGGCCCCATGTATTTAGGGAAACAACTGCTGTTAAAGAGTGAGCGTGACTACTGGTTGAAAGAAGCATTTGTCCCTGTGAGAAGAGTTTACGAGAGCGAGCAAAGTTATAGTGCGTGTAGGGCAGAAAATAAATTTTTGATGGCTTTAATGATACATCCGTGCATAAGTATATACATATGCATACATTGGAGTGTGAGTCTGTAAAATAAATAACGGTATTTCCTTCTGGATTGAAACCCAAGTTTAAATAGTCCACAGTCTTACTTAGCACATGGAGTATTGGGTTTAACCTTTTGAAAGTGGCTACTAATTTTGCATAACTCAGATTTTAGGTGCACAATCAAAACTGCTGTTACTGCTCTTGATTTCTGAGGATGCATCTGCCCTTTCAGGAAAATGGCACATTTTGAGACCACCCAAATTAGGTATCCCAAATCTGAAGTCAGTGAATACATTTGTAATTTCAGCAACTCCACAGGGCTCAGGTTACTGCAACGGTTTCCAGCACCTCTGGGCCAGTCTTACCCAGTACCAGTGTACTTACGAACTCCTGAAACAAATCTCGAGCGTGGCATTTGAGATCGTGTTTCTTATCCATCATTATGAACTAATTAAGACTTTCTCTGAATCACTCCAGCAGCTTCCCTGGCATCATCACCAGAAATTAAAGCATTTTGCCCTTTCTTTGATGGAACTTCACAACTGCACCTCTTCCCCATCCATCTACTCACATTTTAATGCATCACTGGCAGCCTATGTAGTTTTGATAGCTATGACAACTCCCAGACTGCAAGGCTGCAAACTCCTCTCTCAAATGTCTCCTTTGGATCCCTCACTGCCACAATGTTTATAAATAATCACCTAACTCCTTGCAGCCAGCTGGGAGGAATCTGGCCTTTACTGCCTAGACACATACAAAATATTTCTTTGAACTGCAATGTGCATAAAAATGAAAGGGAAGGAGGGTTCATAAGAAGACAGAGTATCTTCTATTTAACTAGTTGATACAACCTGAAAAAGTGGACGTGTTCATTTCTTGGTTATATCAACTTCTTTGATAAATGAGATCGCCTAATCCTTCCATCTCTCACATCCAGAGGGCAACTACAGCAACAGCCCTACTGTAAAAGTGTATACATTTTACTGAAACTCTCCTCTTAAACCAGTTAGCTGTCAGGTATGCTCCTGCCACATAAAGAATCCACAGCAGGAAACAGTTCTGCACATATTTAATGCACACAAGACAATTAACCTCCATTTTAGATTAAAAATCTAGATGCTGCTGAAGTAATACAGGAAAAAAATGTTGTAACAGTCTTGATACTGTGTAAGCATTCAATAAATAGAAAGAGGGATACAAACATATGAGTGCATATTAAAAATATACACCTGCATATTATCCACGTACTAGTATACATGCTCGGATCATTACATAAAGTGACATGTGGGAATATTACAATAATGATGATGATGAAAGTAGGCATATTATGCTGTGGGTAGAGGGCTATATGCATGTTTTATTTGCCTGAGTTACAGCGAGTTGTGACTGGCTGTGGCATTTGACCATACTGCAGTCTCCAATAAACATAAAACAAGGTCTGTGCTGCCCCTTTAAAGACATGGTTTTCATTCATTCCATAGGACTGAAATGTGTTCTAATGCTTCTGAAGGGTTTTAATAAATATGAGTATGTATAAAATGCTGATGATGATTCAATTACTAAATCACTAGTAACAGCTGTGGTGCTGTGATCTCTTTTGAAATAAATTATGTCATGGTGATTACCTAAAAAGAAAGGTGCATTTCTCATATGATGCATTATAGATTAAATAGGGTGCGCACAGTGTATTTATTCTACAGCTTGCATTTAGTGAAAGTGGGTAGAATATATAGTTGAGATATACGTGTGTCATTTCTATTAGACTGTATACACATCCGTGGGAAGGACACACATATACTTTCTGATTCCTATGCTAAATTTGCTCATTTCATCAGTCAACATTTCCTTTTCTTAGGACTGATCAAGGCTTTAAGAAAAACCAGGGGTTTAGTCTCTCTGTTTCATCCAGTGCATTATCATTGTAACATTAATCTTTCTGGAATGGATCTCATTTTATCTGGTTGCATTTCATGGCAATGTAAAAGTATAAAAAATGCACTTTGATTTTCTAAGGGAACATTAGCACCTAACTTTAGTAAGGGTAGAAGTAAAGCTCTTGTTCTAAATAAATTTAACAGATGCTGGCATCAGAGGAAGGGTTGTAATATGCATATGCCTTTATTTTTTGCATTAACCGATTTTTTTTTCCTAAAAATAAGTTCTATCCAATAAGATAAAGGAGTGCGGCTTCAGGAAAGGATACTTCAATTTAAAGGGTGTACAATATATTTTTATTAAAAGAAGTAGCAATGAGTAATTTCACTCAAAACAATACACCATAATTTATGCACACTTTAATGACAGTATTTTATAGATGTAAGAAAGTAAAAGGGTACTGACAAGGTCCAATTGAATATAACATAGAAGTCATCAAAACACAACAAAAGTCTAAAAAAATGAAAATATACAAGAAATAATTAAAGAAGAGTAGACAAAAATAAAATCCTTCACTAAATGTTTTACTGTAGATGTTCCTTTGACTGTGTTAAGGTCAAATGCTAAGGATTATGAACAACATAAACCAATCTTTTTAATATTATAAACATACTCTTAAACACTTCGTTAAACTTTCCAGCCACTGGCAAAAAACTTTTATCAACTTTATGTCTTAAAAATGAGACTTTTTGTGGCAAGCCTCTACAGATCAGTATAAATTCAATCCAATTTAAAGCACAGTAACGATGTGGGCAGTCTCAGACTATTACTTTCAATGGGATAGAGTCCCTAAGGATGACATAGACTTAGTCCCATTGAAAGTAATGGGGTAAGCAATCACATGCCATTACTTTCAAGGAGACTCAGTCTATACTATCCATAATAACATGGTAATATAAATCTGTACTGACTCATCAGCATGAAGAATGAAAATGTAAAAGAATGGCAAAGTGGCAAACGTGCACCCTGAGACAAAAAACAGCCCCTTGGTTTCTCCGCATCCATAACTCATCAATGTTGAAAGTTTATTACAGGAGAGCTAAAAAGGCATGTGAACGCAAGGTGAGACGTTAAAACCAAGATGAGGCTTCAGTCTCATTTTTAGTATTGTTAGTCTTCACTGCCCTTTCTTTTTTTTTTTTAAAACTTACTATACAAAGTTCTCTATTTTTTTTTTGTTTCCTAAACCCACAGTATGAACAAAATACTTGTTTGTGGAGAATGTCTCTCTATAAAGCCATTTATTTTTCCTTTTTTTCTCAGTGTACAACACAGATAGCTAGAAATAGCCTCTGCAATCTTCCACTCCGCAAATCAAAGACATTAATAATATATTAAAAGGATAGATAATTCTGAGCAAGTGGACAGGGTGATGATTGATCCATTACTGTGCAAATACCTTGGTAATGACTTGTAAAAACTTAAAATCCACAAAACAAAGAGATAACAAAGCTCCACCATTAAGACAGGCACCCATTTATGGCTAGTAAATTTTATGCAGATTAATAGAAAAGACCAACTCAAACCCTCCTCTTGATCTAACAATAATACTCCAGTTAGCAGGGCTCAAGAGTAAAAGCCATTGGTAAAAAGTAATGCAGATCGCTCTGCCTTGTGCCTGTGGGGTAGATGTGACAATGTATTTTGACAAGGAAGTTGCCACAGTTTTCAGTAGATCAGCCAAAAGCACTTCTACAATATTCACACAATATCTCAAGCCCCTCTGCTGACCTGCCAGTATCTTCTAAAAAAATAACCCTAATAAGAGGACCTTCTTTGCATATAAGCCAACCTTTTATTTTCCACTTCCTGCCACTTTCCTGGGGAGTTAAAAATATGAATATAAATGTTTATATATATATATATACACATTTATGTATTAGAACATTTCTTCCCCAACGGAGTGGCAGAAAAAGAAGTCCTCTGGCTACTGAGCAGTAATTGAGAGTATTGAATCTTTGCATTCCATAAACTGTTTAAAGGATAAAAGCTAGAGCAGATCACGGGCACCCTAAAAGTTTGGATAAGAATCACAGCTCGTATTACTCATTTGAGTCATGTAACTGTTTTCAAGAGAATTATATTGCTGTGATGCAGTGAATCAGAGTTTAGTGGTTGTCAAGTTGTAATTGTCAAGGAAAACTCTAATCTTGCTGAATCCAGAATGGATTTTGATGTAGGAGGCAGGGGGATAAGCCATGTTTTGAAGCTAAGCTCTTGCTCTGAATCACCAAAAAATTATAATACAAAATTTAAAATAATGTATAACACGAAATAGCATAATATAAAAACATAAGTACATAAAAAATAAATATATAAGTATTATCTGAAAATTGTTCTATATAGGTAAATCCCACCCTGCAGAAGAGGTGAACATGAGCTAAACTTGGTTCGACTTTAGGTATATAAAACCTCTAAAGCTATCACAGAAGGTTTGCTGCAAGAATTGAACCCTATATTTTTCAGCCCATAATAATTTTTTTGCTGTGAGGCTACTTCATCTGTGGACTCATTACATCTTTTAATACAGCCTCTGCAAGTGGCATTTTCTCTGAAATTCTCAAATCCCTGTAGTTAAACAGGATCTTGTAGTGAAATAACTGTTGATCTGACTGTTGACACTTCACCAATTTTAACTTGCTCTTGTGAGTGAAGAACTAGGCCAGTTCTCAAAAGAGCATATTCAAGGTACATAATCATAGCAATTTCACAAGCATAATATTGTTATACTTATTCTGTAAACATTTTAATACACTATCAGTTTTATCGGCTCTTTCCAATAGTATAGAAGATGCTACCTTTTACATAATTCTGAAGCTTTAACCAATTGCTGCCTTCTCTTCCTATGACAATAGCCAGATTTCAGTGCCACACCACCAGCTAAAAAGTATAATGAAGGAAATACTGATGGATTAAAACAATCTTGATATGACATTTTCCTTCTTATATACACACACACAACCACTGTGGTCTCCTTTCTCTGTTTGGGTTTTTTTTAGTAGTAATTCCCTTTTAAAAAAAATCTTGATGAAAAAGTCTCCTTTCAAAGAAAGGAAAAAAAATAAGACTGTGATTCTTTAAAATAATTTAAACAATTTTACCAAGAGATGAATACTATCTCACCATATGAAGCATTGAAATTAGACTACAAACAATTGTAACTTTGAACAGGACCTGTTTACTCAAACTTGTAACAGTGCATATGTAAAATATAGGCCATAGTAGAGCAATATGTTTTTTTTCCAAAAATATTTTTCTTCCTGTTTGTGCAACTGCATCTTTGTAAACAGTTTTTAAGCTATGAAAAAAAGCTTTGACATGCAGGATCACATTTATAGAAACAGTTTGTACTGAATAGAAATATATTTGGTACATGGTAAAGAATAAAAAAATGAGTATGTATTGTATTAAAATGAAATCATTGCACTTTTAAGTGATTTAATGTTATATATAATTTCATAAACAATTAATAATTATAAAGGTAGCATAACGAACTGTCAACTTGTTTAGAAAATATGCTATAGCTTATATAGTACAGTGCAGTTGTAGTATTCAGCTGTGTATTGCATCACACTATAAAATTAGATTAGAATTTTATAAAATATTATTAACAGCATAATAAAGTTATGAAAATGATTGCACAAACACGACAAAATAAAAGCCCTCAAAACTAATGTTCCTGAAGCATTTCCCCCCCTTTAAAAAATAAAACAAACATAAAATATCACCCAGGAGGTGCACACAAGCTCCTACAAGAATGTGTACACCTTTCTGATGCGGTTTTGATACATTTTGAAAGCAGAAATTGCTTCCACATTCAAAGAGTGGCTATGTATTTAGAGTTGAATATTACCTTGTTTTTAATCAAAGGTAGTGTTTGATCCTACAGGAATAAATACCAGCAGGCACTGTATATCTTGTAATACTATCTATCTTGATCATACAGCGCAACTGATTTTACAGAACCCACCAGGCAGTACACCCAGGTATCTAAGACAGGAACAAGCCATTACAACTCTTTTGTACCTGCTGACAACACTCACTGCACTCACCCCTTCCTACGTGGTTACAGTAGCTTGCATTGAAATGATACAGGTTGTAGTGCAAATCGTTTTTTTGTTGTTGCTTTCAAACAGAAATCCAAGTTCTTTTTTTTTTTTTTGGTAGAACTGAAGTATGGTAATAATAAAGATAGGGGTTTTTGTGTTTTGCATATTTTAAGATAACAAAAAAATATGCAGTAAATAAATCATTCATACATTAAGAATGATTACCAGCGTGTAAAGTGGAATGTTGAATTACCTTAGATATATTACCCACAATGCTTTTCAAGGCAGCAGCTAATTAGCAGGAGAAAGGTCATGCAAAAAATAATGTGATTAGAAGAGGTTGAAAGAAAAAAAAAATAGCCACATATTTGGACATAGACCAAATTTCCTTTTTGCCACTGTAACTGAAAACCATTGCTTCAATATTTAATGAAATGCTTATGTTGCAGCACCTGGTCACATTGTCAGCATTGCCTAACCACTGCCTCCCCTGTGGGTCATTACTGCAGCCATCTGAAAGGGGGCAAACTGTTCATCGACTACAATAATGCCAGTCTTTAAGAATCTACAGCTACAAAACAGCAGGAGACAGAGTTACTTTGGCTCTGATCTTGGGAAAAATGGCTGGGGGCAAAATGCTGTTTCCTACCATCAGAGACCATACAGTTAGCAATAATTCTGTAAGTCAAAGCCCATGCACAAGACCCAGCTTGGCTGCCCTGTTCTGCTTTTTCTCCCTTTGCAGAAAACTAGCAGCTCCTGGTGAGAGATCCTTGTCAACAGGAAAACAGTAGTTCCCCTGCTAATGATCCAATGCATCAATAGCTCAAACAATCACAACAAGCAGATGTCCTAAGTTAATATAGACTTTCCTGGGATTTTACTTGTGAAACATGGCTTTAAAAGGCATTAGTCTTTTGTCCTCGCTAGAGATCTGCTAAACCCTGGCACCAATTCCTTGCGTATGTGAACCCCAGCCTAATGGAATTTAATTACTTTAGTGGTATTAATCATCTGTACAGTAGAGCAGAGAGTATTTTATTACCACTTTTAAGGGTTATCGGCACATTTATTTCAAATGAACTGTCAAACTGCATTACGTGTAAAGCATGCCAGGTTTGAATACTGCAGCACAGGTGAAAAGACATTTGCTGCTTAAAACTCTGACATAATGAGGATGCCTCTGCTTAACACAGGAAACATGCAGTTTATTTAAAACGAAAAACTACCACTGATATTAAGGACTTCTTTTTGCTCTTGTTGTTTTTCGTCAACTTCTAATTTCCTGCAGTTTTACCCTGAGCTGGAAAGGCTGCTCTTTCCTGAGGAGAACAGAAACACCAGTTGGCACAAAATAACCTGTGACACTATTTCAGGATTAGTTACAGAAGAGCAATACCAGTCTTGTCCATTATCTAGCAACAAGTACTGGCTCAGTAACACAAGGTTTCTCTAATTCACTTAAATACATAATATCCTTTGCATTCACATACATGGAAAAGCATATTTTCATTCAGCATAGCTCCTACAGTTTCTTCGGGAAAAACTACACATTCCTAAAAGATCCTCATCAGGCCATCAGCATTTTACATGCACATTGTTATGAGTTTACAGCCCCAACAACCTGAAACAAAACAGGTAAGACCTTGGTGCTCATTTCTGTTTGCCGTGCATGCTGCAGCATATTTTGCATGCTGCAAAGTTGCAATTGTACCAAAAATCTAGAAAAAATTAATACCTGTTGAAAGATTATTTTTTTTTATCCCTTTGGTGTGAAGTTTCCCATTTTATTTGGCTCCCCGACTCCTCATAGGTTTCAGACCTACCCTACACCTGGTTAAAGCATATCATTTTGCACTCATCGTCTTTCAGACGTTTTGCACTGAGTAGCAAATGAAAGCAATTTGTGACACAAGATACTACAACATGCGGGAAAGACACATAATTAGTGTCAGAATGAATGCATTTGCTTTTTAAAGCCTATTTGTCCTAGGATTTCAAATGAATCAAGCTGCTATGTCTCTCTCAACAGCTCCATACTGCTGTATAATGAATTAAAAGCTAGTGTTGCTAAAATGTGCAAGCTTCAGGAATAAAATGGCTACTGTATGCATCTGAAAACTAGGGATGAGAGGATCTTAAAAGGCTCTAAACTCTAATGTAGCCTATTTTAAAGCTTTCCAAAAAACTACCGCATTTTGCTAAACAGAGAATTCTCAAATGAAATCACCCCTTTCCATGACAGATTACTATGAATTGACAAAGTTACTTTGAATCTTGTCCTTTTAAAAGGAAAATCTCACACTTACATCCTCTTGTCCTGTACCTAGCATTCAGGTTTGAATCCCCCACACTCTGCATGCAGCACAGACAGTGGCATATCTAAGTGCCCCATACATACATAGTTCTCCGGCCTCTCAAATCTTTCTTCCCTTCTTGCCAGATAAACATTCTCATCCATCACTGTTTCCTTCCTCTCCTGTCCAGATATTCAGAACCATCAACTGCCAAAGAGGCGCAGGGAGGCACTTTCAGTGACACTGTTGTGCCAGTGTCCCACACCCTGGGACAGCTGGGACCATCCCTAAAGATGAAAGGGCACTTTAGACTTCCTGGCCAATCTCTGTATTTACACGTTGGCTGAGACTCTTTACAAGACTGCTACCTGCAAGATGGGAGTCTGCACATCCTCTATTAATATGTTATTAGGAAAAGGAAATCAGCTTTTAACAAATTAGAACAGAACTGACTCAGAAAACAAGGAGGGCTCTACTTGTGATTAGTTGTTCTTTTTGGTTTCCAAACCGTGATAATGTTCTTTAATGACATACGGCCTATATGCTATATCTCTTCCTCTAAAGTATTGATACTTTACTGTTCTGTATTTAAAGGCTCTTCGGTAGATTAAAAAGAAATGAGAAGCTCCCCACGGTCTCTTCCCCATGACCCTAAAAACAAGTTGGGAAGCAGATGATAGGGACCTGAGACAGCATTTTTCTTTCAGGCACTTGTAATCTTGATTTATTTCCCTTCTATTAACTGAGGTTGGTTGTAACAGAAAAATTACTTTTTAACAGGATGTGAGATTCTCCTAGAATTAACATTCTGACTAAGTCTAAATAACTAGGTTTTGAATAGTTTTGAATAAATTAGTGACAGAAGAGTAAGCAGAACATCCCTGCAGCTGCTGCCAACCATATACTGGGACAACAGGACAAAAGCCCAGTAGGTCACAGGCCCATGTGACAATCCTGTGGACAGCACATGTTTTTTCAACTATTCCCACAGAAAGCCCCTTCGGAAATAGGCACCATGGCCTGCACCCCAGACTCACCAAATGCCCTCAGGATCTCCCACTGCAACTGCATCTTCCCCACCTGCAAAGGTGCCATGTACTTTTTGGCCTCAGCCAGCTAGATCTACATCTAGATGACCTCATCAGCTAATAGGAAAGCACAACTTTTAAATGCCACTTTATGATTAGGTAACAAACACACACACACACACACACTCACTCTACTGTGAAATAAATGTCTTGAATGCAGTCTGAGGTACAAGGCACAGACAGATGCCTTCAGTGACCCTGAAAGAATGTTATCTTAATGTAATGCACACCTTTTGACTTTCTTGTTGTGTTTAATGCATAAAGTAGCCTCAGACACAGGTTCAGGAATAGTTGTGATATATCCCACATGGTAAGTACAACACTGGACTAGTAAGTACTTCATTTCAATATTTAGAAAGATATTGCTACACCATGTACCAGGTAACAAGTCAGTTTTATCACTTTATCTATGTATTGCAGCTCAAGCCCTGCTGTAGTGCTCACACAAGCAAATCTCGAAGTAGTCTCAGAAGGCGTAGTAGTCTCTTTGCTTATAGAAAGAGTGCAGAATCAGACTTAAATTAAGCTAGGAAAATGAATACATACTGTACTTTAAAGTGAAGATTCAGTTTTAAAACTAAGGAAATTATGTATTGGTATAATGCCATTAAACTTTAAAATCACACAGTAAGCCCAGTCTTGTTCTGCTTAAAGCCAACAGAAGTCTAGTAAAAGGTGGCAGAATTGGGCCCAAGTCTTAGAGAATTTGAGACCAATTTTATCTTATAGCTTTTACTGGAAAGGAGAAAGTCCATTTTTTCCAGGAAGAAAGGGCATGTTTCTTGCCTTGTTCTCAGCATTTTGTCTTCACTCCAGTAAGTCTCTGGCCATCATTTTTAGCATCCATGGGGTTGTACAAGCTAAATACAGGGAATTATAACTGTGAAGTTCAAAGTACAGCTCTATTAGCTTTCAAAGGAACTGTTAAAAGCAAGCATTTGATATGCCAGGAGTGTCAAGACTTGCATATAAACTGAATTTTACAAAAATGAGCACTCAAGGAAGTCAGTAGGATTACTTGCAGTGCATAAAGTTAAACATGTGCATATATTTCAGGAAGCTTCATGCAGGTTACAAATGCCCCTTAACACTGTGCATTGCTGAACTTCCTTGTAGCATTTCCAAGCTGGCAAAGGTGTCCTTTCACTAAAACCTGAGACTGCGGCCAAAGTCTGATGTTGTATAGTTTAGTCTAACTTAGGGATGCTTTTAAAAGGGAACTCACACCAGCCCAAAGGTGCCTGAAAGCAGCTGATATGAGCTGGTGGTTCTTACAGGCTTCTCAATAATGAGCTAAAACAGCATTTGGTACTGCAGAGGATTCTCTGACTTGCAAAGCTTACCTGAACATTGTGATTATCAGCATCTTATTGTTATTTGCCTGACACCACAGACATGTGCCCTTCATTGCTAGATTACCTTCCACACAGTGATCCAAATTCTCCACAAATAACTGACTCCAAAAAGAAACACATGGTTATTATTCATCACAGTGAAGACAGAGTAGTGTTACACTTTTACAACATTGCTTTTTTGTTCTTTCATGAATATGTTCATAGAGTTAGAGTCAACAAATTTAAAACCTGCAGCTCTGGAAGAAGAAGGGAAGACTTATAGAGAAGGGCACATTACAGGCACCAATCTGATCTTTTCCTTCTAATGTAAGATCTGGTTGTTACTAATTTCAATTAGTTGTGCAAGAAAACAACAGGCTAGAGAGTCAAGAGAACTATCAGCATGCCAGAGGCTCTTTTTAGGCTGAACTGCAAGATGATTACATCAATTTTTACCGGGACAACCAAAAAACCCAACAAACAAACAAACAAAAACAAGAAGCTCTTTTCACCATATATGTCTCTACAACAAAAGCAAGAACAAGAACAACAACAAAAAAGAGGGGGGAGAAAGGTATAAACCAAAACCCCAAATTCAAAAACATTACAGAAGTGAGGAATACAGCCACACACTTCCAGTCATGGTTCTAAAGGGGCAAGTTTTAGAAGCTTTTAAGTACGCAACACTCAGGGATTTGCAAATACTTGAGCCCCATTTAGATTTTGCCCCAAATCAACTATTCTCGATTAAGATACCTAATGGACTTTTTTTCCAGAAAACAAAACAAAACAAAACAAGCCCATAACAAAACTTTATACCTAATCTAATCAGAACTAAGATATTTAGAAATAAATTAATTTTGTAAGAAAAAAAACCAAAACAGTTGAAAATAAAACAACTCCTTGAAATTTTTAAGGACTAGTTTTGATCCAACTTTTCAATTTTTAATTAACAGTATAATAAGCAATGATAAATTAAGAACATTTTTATGTTCTTCACAGAATTTTAAATTATTCTGAAGTTAAACCACATCATTTTATGTGATCTCTCACTGCCTTCAAGATACTTTATTGGAGAGTAATTGCTTCTCATCTGCCAATTTGTAAAGAATATCTGCAGTCACACCACAGCCAATACACTGACTAAAAACATTCAGACAAAATTTCAACAATCAGGTTCTATTTAGGACCCTTCCATTTATTTTTAGCAGATGCATTTGTCTTCTAATGCAAAAGGTATCAAATACATGTGTCTCTTCTAATTAGCGTGAAATACATGTTCACATACATGAGTTAGCTCTGCACCAGGACAGATACACAGTTTTGATGGAAAGTATGTTCGAAAAACTGTTAAAGGAAAAAAAACAAAACACAACACAACAAAAAAAACCACCAAAAAACCCAACAACAACCCCAGACAAATGTGTCCACACAAGCAAGCTTGCCTTTGCAATGGGAACTGAAAAATATTTCTTAAATGTGCCACTTCAGCTGCAGGTCTCAAGGAAGGTTCCAGTGCCTGCAAGATGGCCTGGAATAGCAGCAGTTACAAAGAAAATATGTGCCAGCTCTCCATTCAGTCTTTACGTCCCCTTGAGGAACATCAAGCCGAGGGCATTTCTCACATTTCCTATGCAGATGGCAGACAGGGTGAGAATTCTTGGACACTATGGGCACTCTCCATGGTGAGCAACCCAAGGAGTTTCTGGTTTCTCAGAAACAGTCACAGATGCTCAGACAAGCAACAATGGATATAAACGCAGATAAATTATTTTTGCAAGTAAAGGGCAGTATGGAAAAAACAGCCAACCAACCAACCAGTATTAGAAATTTGGTTCCCTGAGTTTAACTACATACAGTGATTCTATATCCACACCTTCAAAGAGCAGCACAAATCTGAGCACCCACACTAGGAATTTATGAGGACAATACAGTTATGTACCTTTAACCAACCTTAATTAGACAATTCCTCCCACATGTTGATGATTTCATGCCAAAGAAGGGGGAGGAAGGCATGGCTTTATTCCTCCCTGAAAAAGCAATTGCTGCCGATAGCAGGAGGGAATACACCTAGCACTTTCAACAAGGTCTCATGCAATGCAAAACACATACTGAAGTGTTTCAAGTCAGTTTATCATGATGAGGAACCTAAAAGTGTCTGTTCTTACTGATCTGACAGATAGGAACTGACAAACTACAGTTTTCCATTTAGGGCTCCTCTCCAGCGTAGACTAAGTCAGGTCCACTGTATCTTTGTCACACATCACTCACTTCAAGCCAGAGCATCACAACCTTGGGAATCCTACTCCATACACTTGAAGTGTATGGAGTACACAAAGTATCCTTGATACTTTTATGCAATCATGTAGGCATCCAATGGTCTTAATTGTATAATTGAGTGTGATTTTTATTTTCCTGAAACCAAGCTTGATTGGTGAAAATGCAAGTAACTTTGAAAACTGCATTTCTGTGCAACAGATGTTATTCTTACTGTGTTCGAATACTTGGTTGAAATATAAAGCCTAATACTCTTTCAAAAAATAAGAAGACATAACTTCTAACAAAAACAAACTGTGATAATGAAAGTACTGTAGTATGTGTTGGTAGATTATATTTTGGAACTGCGTAATGCACACTAGTTTTGTCTCATGATTACCAAAGAATGAATGTCAGCAATTGTTTTTATTATTATATTAAGACTGTAGTCACATACAAATTCAAATCCATGACTGAAATCCTACAGATGGAATATGACCACCCTTATTCTTACTCTCTTAGTGATCTTTATGAGACTTGCATCTCTTCCTGGTAATACAGAATATCTGTAAAGATCAAATTCTCCATCAGGGATCATTTTTTTGAACATTAAAAAAAATAAATAAATTATTCATCTAGGAACATCCCCAGTTTTAATTTTTAAAATAAGCAACTAAACCGTGTATACAATGAATAGTAGACAATCATGAAACACAGTCCTCTATTTCAAATTAAAAAAAAAAAACCAAAAACCAAAAGCCAGAGAATCATGAAATTAGTTGTTTTCTTTGAAGAATGTAGGAAGATGCCTGTCAAGACAAGCTTTGGACTCTAAGCCAAAAGACTGACCAACTGTCAATAACTCTGTTATTAAAGGAAGAAAGTAATTAACCAATAGGAGAGGTATTTCAGCATTGCATAAAATTTTCCAAGCATATGAAGCAAGGACAAATTGCAAACACCAAGGATTTAAAACAGGTAATATCCCAGGGTCTGTGGGACCCTCAATGTGAAGTGCAAGTGTTGTATCAGCTACTCACCATTTTCTCCCTGCCCATACAGGGAAGCCGTGTGTTGGTGAGGGCACTGGATGAACTAAGTTTTGTGCAAGCAAACAGTATACCTTAGCTCTGATAACGGGCAAAAGGGGAAAGAAAAAAGAACAGAAAAAAAGAAAAGAAAAAAAGAAGACCCCTTTTGCCACATCTTCTTTCAATGTTTGCATGTCACTGTAGGGCTGGGAAAAGTCTGGACAAAGTTACTTGATGCGGATGAACACTCAAGACTTCAGATGTGAAAGTTAATTTGAAAAGACAGAAGCTGACAGTCTATACAATCAGTTATTTAGAGATCTAATTGAAATTGCTGATACAAGCAGTCTGTCACATTGTATCAACAAACTTCGCTATTAACAAAAATCAATATGAAATCAATACAAGTGAAGTTGAATATGTACTTTAGTAACAGTAACAATGCATCAGGAATTTACAAGTAACACACAAGACTTTTGCCAGCTTACATCTCTGGATTTCATACTATGTATGGAGTTCTTAAAATAACTGTGCTTAAAAGAAAAAAAAGTCTGTGTGTATATAAATATTTCTATAAATAAAATGAGAACTGTGCAGCTAGTTGTATAGTTAGCATTGTGTACAGATAATTGGCATCCTGGATGTCTCTGCAGTACATGTATTGACTATCTTTTTTTAGACAGAAGCAGTATCTGGGCTTTCGTGTTATTTAAATGAGATAAACGCTGAACTTGTCTCTCATGCTTACATTATGCTAAAGAGGAACGTCTCCTTTGTAAAGGCAGCTCACATCTCAAGACCTGCAGACTCTGTTTAGGTGTGTGACGCAACCGTAAAATACAACAACAAAAGTAAATAAAAAACATGGGACATTATATAAGATACTGAAATGTTTATATGTGCAAATAAAATACTGATGTTATGCTACTTCTGTAATTTCTTATTTCCGTGACATTTCCACTGGCACAAATGCTACAGTTTATAGTTCCTGTTTCCCTTCATCCTCACATTGTTCTATTTACCACAAACTTTGTTTCTTTTGGAACATTGGAAAGCACTGCAAGACAGAGTGAAATGGTATATTAAAAAAAAAAAAAAGAAAAAAGTGAAATTAATCATCAACGTGAATGCACTGGTTTGGCTGGAAATTGAGATACTTTCTTGTCATCCCCAACCTAAACAAGTTGAGACATTGGAAACTCGCAGTGAAACTTTCTCTACAAAATACATATTTTGAAGTCTAAGATGATTTCTAAAGTTTCCAAAGACCATAAAAAGCATCTATTACCATCCCTGGATGGAACCTAAAAGGCTGGCTCCTTTTAAGCTTGCATCATCATGGATACAAGCACAAAAAAATTGTTTTCTCCATCTATAAGAGCTTACACACTTTGCACCAGTCTACAAAGTGTAAGAATATGAAGAACATAGCTGAGTGGTATGGAAAAAGAAACCAAGATGTATGGTCACACCACATGAATCACGACTATTGCTTTACATGCAATAGGATATGAATGAGCTCATCAAAACCCCAGGGTTTGGGATTCTTTTTTTCAAGTTAGTGCTACTTCTCTTCAATTTCTACATTCTGCAGCATATGACAAACCCACGCTTGAAGAAGGGAAAGCTCAGTTTCATTCCATTATTGATCTATCAGACAAGAACTTAATCAATCTTCTTTATAAGGTATTAAAGCAGAGCAAGAGAAATGAACTCACCTGATACATTCAACATTGATTGCTTTTTTCTAAGAACTGAATGTCAGCCTTATCTGCTACTACAGCTGTGATTCAATTTTTCAGAAACAAGTTTTTCCCCTCATTAGCTCCCCAGAAATGGTGCAATTAAAAATGTGTTTTAGACAAAACAGAGAATACCATCAAGATTAAATGGACAATACTTTATTTTAAATTTAATTAGTTAAGTGCGTTCCTGAGAGCACTGAGACCACAAGATCAAGTCCAGTTAAGAAAATCTTCTAATTAAACATAAGCTAGCCCATATTGTGACCCTCCCATCACTAATTTTAGTGGAAATTTTGCATGTCAAGCAAATAGGGAATCCAACAATAGAAATTTCCATCTCACTGGATCTATAAAATAGAAAAGAAAAAAAAAAGGCAAACACACTTGGTACAAAGTTAAATGTATTCAAGGGATTTTCAATACTCAGATAAACATTTTTAGGTCAGTTTTGCAACAACTGAAACATTCTCATTTGCTGAACAATGCCAAAATAATGATTTTAACAACTCAACCTTATGTCACATAATTCCATGTCCAGTAGTAGCATGCCAGCTGGGTGCTGTAGCTCAAGTCCTCCTCTTTAAAACCTCTCACAATACTCTGCAACTAAACCACCTTCCCCTCAGTTCCTTACCTAACCCTCCCTTTAAGGAAGTTTAAGGTCTGTAGGATGGTGGGTGAATTGTGAGAAGTGTCGTTTACGATTTCTGTGCCTAATTCAGAAGACAGAAAAACCTGGTGCAAATGATGGCTGAATTACAGGTCTTCTCACCTGTTATCACCTCTGTTATTACCTGTTCTGTGCTATAGAACCACAAAAGGGAGGAAGCTGAATGTCTGAGTGATTGCAGAAAAACAAGCAAAACATTTCTGTTTCGTAAAACAAACTGCCGGGTTCTTTTAGCAATAAAATATTTTGATATAATTGGATTTAATTTCTGGGTGTTCAACTCTACTAAACATTGTGATAGTTGGAAGCTTTTGTATCGTTTGAGATGGAAGTAGTGATCAAAAATAGAATTTGCATTGCATAGAAATTTTGGGGTTTTTTCCTTGCTTTGCAGGAGTTAATGCATACATAAATTAGGACTGTAAGCTTCTGACAGCTGAGAAATACCTGAGTAAAGTTACCAATGCAACTTTACTTTCATTATTCCCTACTGTTATATACTTGTTATGGCTCCTGGGTTTGCTATCAGAGCACTTTTTGTGTGTGTTTCCTTTCTATCTTGTTTTCTCTATGTATAGCATTGAAATAATGATATTTACATCCTTTTTTAAAGTCCTTGAGAAGCACAGACTATCTACTTCTGTAATCAAATGCTATGTTTTTATTACTGGCCAAAGAAAGAGAGACTTCCAAGCTTAGTATTAAGTTCTTTTTAGGATGCAGTTTTGCAAGTTTTCACACCTGGCCCACCATTTCTGTTCCAGCAGAATGGAGAGCTGGTGGGAAGTCCTATCCTGAATGGTACAGTGACAGTGGCGTCTGGTAAATGTGGGCATCACTCCCTAAACACAAGAAAGGACTCTCATGACCACTGCAAATCTTACAACATCCAGATGACAAAGTGGATTTTCTTTTTCTTTTTTTCTTTTGCTAAACTGTAGAGAAGTGCTCTCATTTACTACAAACAATTTTTATGATGCAAGACACTGGAACTGTAACTGCCAGTGTCAACAAACCTTTCTGGAATCTCAGATGGGACAGAATGGAAAGCATTTTCTCTTGCCACACAATAAAATAAAGATGTTGCTTTTGAGCTCTTCTATATTTTACATTTTTCTAGAAGTTAAAAAACAGCCTTTGCTATTAAGCATGTCTATTTTCATGGGAAATCCTTCCATTTCCAATATCTGCATATCATGTTTAAATATCTCCCCCAGGAAGATATACCACTTAATAATGCTTCTGTTTATTTATTGCAAAAATCAAGAATAGCTGGAAGTCCATTATGAGGATCTTTTAGCAAATTTAATTAATTTGTAATTAATTTTATTGGTATTTATGAGAGAAATCTTTAATTAGCATAATTTAGACTGAAAATTACAATAATAACTAATATTAATTAAACAACAATGTAATAATTTCAATAGTTTTAATTATTTTTAGATTAAATTACCTGCTAGTCAATTCTACACTGCTTTTCAAATTAATTAGCCAACTTAAGCATGCTCTGTACCCAGTAATCTACAAAGGATAGGACACAACATCTAAACAAGCCAAGAAAAACTACTTCTAAATGTCAGCTGGGTTGTCATAGTTTAAAAAACTGCTTTTTAATCCTAATTTTAAATAAACCATGTTCTGTTTAAACTTAGGGGCATGCTTTCAGATAATGCACGGTCTTGGATTTTGGAGCTGACATTATTTTTAATCTCTCTCTACTTCATGACTGTATCATCGCTTCTTGATAGAGCAGAGTTAGTGTAACCTTATTTGTATGGGACATTGCAGAGAAAACAGACGATTTCTCATCTATCTCACTTCTTTGCAGTAACTCTGTTCTTCTGCCAGGGCTAAAATTTTTTAAAAAACAGGGTTTAACTTGCTACAGCTTCACCTCCGCACTGTGGCCCCATTAACAAAATATAAAAAATAAATACTGGGTTATTTTATTTGCCTCCTGATCTGGGACCCTTAATGGCTTATACTGTTGAGGCTTTCTCCAACATCACAGGAGTATTTTTAATGAAGGAAGAGGATTTCATTGATAAGCCTGACATTGCCACAATCATAAGTAAATTTAGCTTACTTTTTACATATGCTTGAAGTGAAAAGAGGCAAAAGAGAGGCATGCTACCCTCAAACTTAATAGGAGCTACTAAATACTGCAGCAGACAGACAAGTATCTATCAGGTTACACACAATCCCCATACAGAAAAAAAGCTGCTTCTTCCTACTGAATTCCTGTAGCTAGAGAAGTCCTGTTTTTCACACAAAGTCTGCTGTCATGAGACAGACTCAAGAAAACAACATTTCTGTTGCTCAGAATGCTTGGTGCTAGAATGTAGTTAATGCGAAAAACGTTATATATTATACAGCCGTGAATTGCCCCGGCTAAATTACTGATGGCATGACTGTAAAGCTGTAAGTTCATTCCTATCTATAAGCTATACTTTAGTATGCACAGCTTTCCACCATGGAACTCTTCTTGGACTTTTCCATAAAGTGAAAAAAAAAGGTGAAACCGCAATGTTTCTTCTGGTCCTTAATATTCCGAGTTTCACTGTGATAATATCATGCCTCTCAAACATTGTCTACAACCAGTAACACAACAGCAAATCTTGTTGCATTCACCACTGCCTTTCTTAACCAACAATATTCTTTTTATCTGTGAGGATCAGCATAGTATTGGCAGGGTAGCCATCTGTACAGGTGCTAGCATATAGCATATACACATCGGTTCAGAACCTTGGGCTCCTATGGGATCAATATGCTTTCATAGATCTCTGGGTCACCTAGACAAGGATCTGAGTGAGCAAGTATTACAACAACTCGCATTCATCTGTTAATACTTCAGGCATTGAACTTTGCTGACTGCAAATTCTTCAAATGTTAGCCACAGTTTTCAAAAACAAATAGTCATTTTGGAAATCTGAGTTTCATGTTCCTGACTTGGAGTACATTGAAGGGATGTGAATTTCAAAGGGCAGCCTTGCAAATTCTGCAACTCAGGCCTTTCTAGGCTATTCAGCTTGGAGATGGAGTGATCAGTCACATTTGGAAAGGATGGTGGTTATTTTTGCTTTCTATGCTTACTTCATTTTTTTCTGTTATCAGGCCAGATATTAAACAGATTTAATCATGGCAAAGCTCTTATAGAAACAGAAAGAACGATATAGAAACAAACAGAGCTCAAAAGGTAAAGTGTACACCCAAAGTAGTATGTTATCTGGCAGTCTGTCATACTCATTTGCTTCAGAATTTCTCAATAAAACACCTCCATGACCTTGAAGAAATGATTCAAAATTACTTCAGCGAATAAAGACTAGGTTTTCAAATGTGTTTTAGCAACTACATTTTCTTAGGTGCTTTGGGAACTCTTACTGTGTATTTATTTAGACCTTTAAATTCCTAAGAATCTTAGAAAATCTCTTTCCGAGTGTTGCAGGATTGCCATTATTCTTCTGAATGTCACAGCAGAGGCTTACAAGAATACAGTATGCTTTATGGGGAAAAAAATTAAAACAAAAAGCTGATCTTTAAATAGAAACTGTCCATGGTGCAGAGGGTCAGGTTGGCACCCACAGGGTTAAACTGGCTAAGTCTACAACAAAGGAAAAAATATTAGCATTGCTATCTGTGTAAACGACATTAGTAGCAAGACTGAATTATCTTCTGAATTATTTTATTCCAATTATATTTTGATATAATTCAAGGTCTAGTGATTTTTTTAATGTTTGCAGTCCCCCAGTTTAATACCAGAAAAGCAATCAGTCATTTGCTTCTCAGACACCAAGTGGCTAGAATAGTTTTTCCATCCATTTGAAAAATATACAATCTGTATTTGCCTTTAAGTATACATTAGATTACTATTGTAAGTGATTTGTAATTGTTTTTAAATTGTTGAACTTACTTTAATATATATTTGCAGATATATAGTTGTTTAAATGTTCAGTTATAAGCAGTTCTTTGGATTAACAAATTGTTCATTCATCTTCTGGTTTTTAAGAAGGGTAAATAGGAAAAAGACTAAAATGTGCTTTATTAGAGTTCATTTTATTATATTGCATATTGAAAATCTGCTGTAACTGGTAACATTAAAGGCTGAAAAGAGACCTAGAAAAATATTCAAAATTATCCATGTGGAAGGCCAACACTACTTCTGTGTTGAAAGACAATGTAGAGACCAGTCCAAGACCTAGGTTTTTAAGTAGTACAATTTTCTGAGTTTTCAAAAGGTCCTCTAAATACACAGGTGCATTTGTTTACCTAAAGGTATAATTTTAAACTAACATAATTTGGTACCAAAGAAGGCACAGGTATTTAGCTTAAACTAACTTTATTTTGGTTTAGCTTGATGAGAAAGCCTGTCTGCATGAAGAAAACATATAGTAACTTAGCTGAATTAGTACAAATTTATATATGGATATATGTTATATTAATTGGCATTCTCACCAGCACCATTGATCATCAGAAATGCAGGTGATGGTCCCATTCCACGGAAGGGTTATAGCTGTGAAATGGTGTCTCTGTAAAAAAGGTTTGTGCTCTCACGTCCTATTCTAAGTGCAGTGTGCTTAGTCTTAGAAACATCAAATAATGCCCATTTTGCTGCTGGGTTTAAAATAAAGAGTGCAGAAAGTCGGATACTCTTTCAACACCAGAAGTAACTCAAATGCTCTTCTTCAAATATAAGATGTTGAGTATATATACACACACACATTTAGATATGTTCACAAATGTTAATGATGTTACAGGAGACAACAGGAAGTAAGAAAAGCATGGGCAATATTATGTACATGGTCTGTGACACATTGTCTAATAACTGTGATCAATATTCTGCTTTTAAAGTCACTCAGTGTTAGATAGGGTTTCTGGCATACACATGTGCTTGTAGATGTAATATCTCGCATTTTGTTTGCAGCATAATTCTCACACGGATGGGTCGTACGTGTCTAGCATAGCTAGAATACAACATAGTGCTTTGTGCTTGTAAAAACTATGTTTTATTTTATCCACTTGTACTATTTTGTATATATTTCCTTGTAGTTAAATACTAGAATAAAGGAAAAGTCATGTGATCACATGGCCCTGTGTGGTAACATCCTTGAACACTTCCATATGTCTTATATGAACTCCCTCAAAATTTCATACAGTTATTATATACTTCCACAATGCCTAGGAACCTTGAGTGAGGGGGACACTTCACTGCATAAGGTATCTGAGATGTATAGCAAAAGGCAGTCTATCATGAGTTTATGAACAAAATAATTGATGGCACGCAGGGAAGTAAAGAGATAGGGAGGTGGTGTGACTTAACTGTCACTCAGAAAGCCTGTAACAGAGACCTAGCACAGCCTAGAAAAACCGCAAGTCAGAGCTCAGCCACCCAAACTCAGCATATTCCTGTTCCTGAGAGATTTTAGCAAAAGTGAAACTGGTAGTAAGAGAAATCCTAAACACAAACATTAAACTCTAGCAAACAAACATTTCCAGTTCCTCAGGTCACAGAATCACAGAATGGTAGGGGGTTGGCAGGGACCTCTGAAGATCATCTAGTCCAACCCCCCTGCTAGAGCAGGATCACTTAGAGAAAACCACACAGGAATACATCCAGGCAGGTTTTGAATGCGTCCAGAGAAGGAGACTCTACAACCTCTCTGGGCAGCCTGTTCCAGTGCTCATTTACCCCCACAGTAAAGAAGTTTCCCCTTACGTTTAGGCTGAAGCTCCTGTGTTCCAGTTTATGACCACTGCCCCTTGTCCTATCACAAGGCACAACCAAGAAGAGTCTGGTCCTATCCTCCTGACACCAACCCTTTAGGTCTGCATAACTATGCCATCCAAGAGCAAACTTTCCATTGCTGAAAAATTTTTTGATCCAAACTGAAATTAAAAAGCAATTTACAAACTTACTATGCAATAAAAAATGTTAATTATTCCAGTTCTGAACTGTTTAAGTGTGTCCAAGCAACAACTGATCCAGCATAAGAGACAGCCTGTCTGTGTTCCAATAAGGCTGGATGCCCAGTGGTTCAACCCACCCACCTACATGCCCCTGCTCATGCCTGCAGTACCCACAGGAACCCTGACACCCACGAGTCACCAACTGCCCAAGAAAGTGACCCTCAGCCCCTTGCCGACAGGCAGCGGCTCATACCAGCTGTGCCATGACGTGACCCATCAGCTGCTGGGCTGCAGATTCATAGTCTTTAGCACTAGGTCTGTGCAGTGCTGGAATATACCATAGTATTATGTACATCATAGAAGTGAGTTTTAACTTTTTCTGAAAGTTTCTGACACTTGGAGAGCTTAAGTGTACACACCTCTACACAGCAGCTTCAACCAGAAAGCATACCCACACTTTTCTAATTACCTAAATGGCAGAAATGTAACCTCAACATTTCTGTATCTGTCATGGTAATTGAGTAAAATATGTATTAGCAAACCATGTATGTCAATATGTTTTCCAACTATGCACTTCAGCTCTTTGTATATCATTCCCAAGAGACACGTACATGCTATTTTACTGAAGTACACTTGGGTCTGTCTAAGTAGTAATGACATTCACTCTAGCCACCCTGTGGGCCGAACTCTGCCTGCCTATATCCTTACATTAGATTATTTCTGTTAGGCTTTAAATTGCTGACGCACTATTGGCCGGTAAGAGGGATCTGAGCACCCTGTTTGGTATGGTAGGTTTCAGGTTATATCTCCTTGCATGCCTATGCATTCATTTATGTGTGCATTTTTTGCAAATTGTATTTTATATGCACAAATGAAATTACTAACAAAATGTGTTTGACCAAGAAAGCTAAGCAGAAAACACATGTGAATGGGTTTGGGCAAATTCTCTTTTGTCTCTGAAAAGAGTAGCATACAACACTCATATTCACAGGTAAAACCTAATCTGCGCACTAAACTGCTTAGCTGTGCACTAAGAGAAGCTTAATGAGCCTACTTTGAAAAGCTGGCCCTAGCGCCTTGGTGTTCCCTCTTGAGGGAGGCATGCTCCAGTTTTTAATCACCTGCACCAGCATCTGACCAGCTTTAAGACAGGTATTCTGGATTTATGAAGTCCAGGTACCTGAGAGACTAGATGTAGTAAGTATCAGAAGAGACACTTGAACTAGCAGTTTAACACAGAGAGCATGGTATTTTTGTGAAGGCTAAACATTTTCTTCCTTACTGACATGATGAAGTCCAAGCTTATTGACTTTCAGAAGTCTTCCACAGTCTTATTTATTATCCTTGGCATTTGAAAATGGAAGTGGTTTTGTGGGATCAAACAAAGGTCACCCACTGTCTAATGGCCATTTGTTAGTCTATAAAAACAGAATTTGGTAGTTGCAGGTCCAATTCTTAATGTATGTTTGCCATTATTATTTATCATCCTCAACACACCTGACAATGCTTTTAATGGCTTTCTCAGGAGAGAAGCATGGGGCTGAATGGACCAAAGGAGTGAGCTTTCTCTTAACCTCCAAGTGCTGGTTGCTTGAGTAAGGCCTGGAGGCCTCTCAGCCAGGCAACAGAGGAAGCTGGCTGCTTCTCTGCCAAATTTATAAGAAAAGTTGTTTAAAAATATGTTAACATATATGGAAAAAGTGAGTAAGGCTGCACATATGCCTGCAGTGGGTAAGTCTGTACATTTACACATATTCTACTGATCATGACACACAGCACTCAAGCTTCATTTTCACAGTTACCTTGACACATATCTATAGTTCTGCCATTATTATTTTTGCAGTATCTCATGCCTTCCTTCATCTCCAGGAACTATTTACATCTATTTCTTAACACATTGAGCTTCTCACATCTATATACTTGATCTTTACACCAATTTCAGACATAACCTGTTGCAGTACTTTAGTGTATATGTAGAAATAATGAAGTCACCCCAAAGGACATTCACATAAGCAGTAAGCACCTCAGAATTGATCACAATCAGTCACACTATCAATTCAAGGTAACAATTATGCTTTTTCTTTTGTTTCTTTATTCTTATGTACTTAAGTAGCAGAGCTGGAAGAGAAGCTGTTCCCTTGTGGTTAATAATTGATTTTCTACCAATCAGAGCTCAGGATGGGCTCAACCAGACCTATGATAATTTAAAAATTAATTGTATTTTAGACAGGTCAAAGTATAGCCTCTAAGTCAGTTTACAGACTGTGTAAAACCCAGAAAAAGAGAAGAACTACACAACAAGCTGCAATGTTCATTACTCTTACTGTTCCTATTATTGTCTAATTTTGAGTAAAATCTATGTCTAATTCTCTTTTATCATTTAGGAAGCATACACTTCTCTAAATCTTACAAGGCCAGGTGACACTGGATATGATCATGTGAAGCATAACTTCATTTTACGCTCATTTTTAAAGCTAACATGCTTTCTGTGAAAAACCATTTTGTAATAGAGGGACATAACATGCCAGCCCTTTCATGTATGTGTGCATAGGCATTGGGGCAGAAAGAGCCCCTGCCCATCTAATCCTCCAGAGCTGCAAACACAGTTCTTCCTCCTTCTCTCCAAGACTGGAGAGCAGGCAGGCATCTCCCTGTAACAGGTGGCTGCTCCCAGGAATGCATGCCCTTCCTTGTTTCCCAACACAATGTGGATATGGAGCAAGCTACTGGTTGAATGCACCGAAATAATCTTGACCCCATCCCTAAGTCTGCTGCCTGGAAGTGGAACTACATGAATAGCCACATTTTTATTTTCTTGGTCTGTGCCTATTTGGATAAAATCGGTATTTTTCTGAATTGACACAGTGATAGAGCTGCTAGGAAAACAAAAAACAGAAAACAGCAGTAGCAAAATATTAATATGGGGATAATTCATGATATTCTTAAAATTAAGAATAAAATTTGAGAAAAAGTTATTGCAAAGTTTATTTTAAAATGTTTAATGTGGAATTGTCATTGAAATATTAATATTAAAAAATCCAACCTTAAAATCTGTTGGGATTTTAAATTTTGGCTGGCCTAAATTCTTCTCTCAGATGGAATTCCCCTGAACTGCAGTGTGACTAGGATTTACATATTAGAATAATTTGGCAACCAAATAATTATTTGGTTTTCTTTAAGGAGCAGTACACCTCTCCATAATGAGCAGGTTCATTTGCAGCCTCAAAAGCAATGCTTTAAAAACCCATTGGGTTTCTCCCCAGCTCATTACAGAAGATGTTGCCATATTCCCAAGATATTCATAGTATGGCTTATTTTGAGTGTGCAAATGGCCTTGAAGTTGGTCAAGCATCCACAGGCAACCTGAGAGCTGCAATTTCCTTATAGGAACTGCAATATGACTATAGGTCAGAATGGCAAGTGAGTTGACAACTCTGTACATATGTATGCACATATAGGTACATATATCTACATAAATATGCAAGAAGAGTATAAGTATTTGGGGCATACATATTTCTGGTAGGAAATATTTACAGTGCATTAAAAAGGAGAAAAGGGTCCTTTTATTGCTATGACTAAAAATTCTTGGTAGCCAAGAGCCCTAAGTACTAGCATGCGGATTAGACATTTGTTGATTTAATCCTGTATGTTGTCTTAGTAAACTTGTATATAAACAGAAAAAAATTTAAAAACATGCTGTTAATAACAGCAAGTTAAATGCTTGGTTAAGAAATGAAGTATTTAGTAAAACAAAATATTATTACGGGTCTGCCATTTATCAGGTTAAAAGTCTAGGCAATGCATGTGTTCAGTTTACACACAAATACATTATTGATTTCTAGCAGTTCACTCATTTGCTTAAAAAAATCTGTATCTAAATATCATCTCCAGTTTTAAGCCATATGTACTATACACTTGACAGACTAGACGGTATTTAAAAGTATATGTTTTACATAAGGCAAAATGGAAAAATATCGAAGCTCTACATTGCAGAAACAGAAGATTTTTAACAATGCATAGGAATATGTGATATCTTGGTTAGATTTTACCTGTTCTCAATGCACTATAGCTACACACTTGAAATGTATCTTCCTTCAACAGCTTGGTAGATTTTGTATCATAATATCACTTGAGACGTTTGTTTGAAGGCAAACAGCAACTCTGTTTTAGAAGCAAAGCCATCTCATGCAGTTCCAGTATTTTGTGTCCAATTCCTATTGCAATGCCTACAAGTTTCCATAGTACAGAACAAAATAATGCTGTTCTGCAGACACACATGTACATAAACCTTTAAGAAAATGTTCTAACGTAGACAAATGAGGTTAAAGAGAATAGCAATAGAGACACCCTCAAGATTTAATTATTCAAAACAATAGTTTATCATCTGTTCCTACTTCTAAGCTACATATGTGTGTACTCCAGAGCTAACAGTGGGGATGGCAAAACACAGTTGCTGCAGTTTGCTTTTGGCTTACAGGAGACCTTTGAAGTTTCTATTCTGGAGACAGCACATACATAATCAACAGAGAGGCAGTCAGGTTTGGGTCTTCTGCACCTGTTGTAGTTACAAGAAAATTCTGACCGGTTAGGGTGGGTAACTGTTTCAGCAGTAAAGCTAAAAGAGCACTTTGACTAATCAAGGTAATTTAAGTGGGCAAGGTAATCGGGGGGGCTGATACTTGTGTAAGTTAGAATAGGTATTTGTTCAAGCTACAGAATTAAAAGAAAGATTGCAAGATATATTTGTATAAGCAATTAGAAAAAGCACAAACCATGTCCGAAGGGAACATTAAATAATAGAATGGAAAGGAGGGGTAATAACTGTATTGAGATCACCATGCGAACGGACCGAAACTTCTGTGAGAATAAAGCTTTCTCATGGGAATGGACTGACGGACCGAAACCTCTCTTAGGGGAGTGGACTGAAAGCTTTTCTTTGACAAAATTATAGGGGTAAATTCTATGGGGAACCAATCAGAGTGATAGGTAAAGGAATATGTAATCCTCTTACGTAATCATCTTATGCATATGCATGATCGTATGATTTGCTTTGTTAAAATTGTATAAAAGGACTATGAAAATGTACAGACGATGGAACACACCTTTGAGGGGCTACCCTCTGTGTTCCCCAGCACTGCGAATAAAGAACTGCCTGCTTATCTGCAACTGCGTAAATAAGTTTTTCTCGTCGTGATTGCGACCCCATCAACACACCCATTGCTGATGTTTCCTGTCTAGCTTATTTAACCTTTTTCCTTTCCCACCTGTCTTTCATCAATCTGAAGATTACCAGGCTTCATGTTCTGAAACTTGTTTTCTTTTTCTGCTAGTAGAGATAGTTGTTTCAGCTTGATCAGCCAATTGAAGGGGAGCAATGCAAAAAAAAAATTGAGTGCTCACTAGCCAGAGAAGTAGAATTATGTTTACAATGTACATATGTGAAATCCCTGGCCTCTATTTGGCAGCCAAAAATATACGTTAATTTTCTACAAACCAGGTCAAGGCTATGTATCTAAATAAGGTTTATGGATATATACCTAATCTCAGAAGGGAAAAGATGTCATCTTTTACATACACCATTTACTTACTTACATTGTGCTCAGAGAACATGATGAAATTGTCCTCTTTCTCCTATTGCTGTATACTTAACTTTTGAAAATATTCCATAAATATGCTACGAGACAACAAAGTGAGGGGTGACACAGTCAGCCTGCCTTTGGAGTACACTAACATGGACCCTTGTGAGAAGGGAAGAGCAATCAGAAGGGATACATTTTAAACTGGAATGAAGAAAGTTGAAACGAAGAGGAGCTGAAAGAAATGAAAAATGCAAAGTCAGTGGGAAATCCCAAGGTGTGGAGCCATTCTGAAGTTAAGCTACTTTTGCAAACATCTGAAAAGTCAGGAAAACAAATGTCCACCAGAACTTGGAACAGCTCTCTTTTGGTAGCCCAGCTATGCCAACAGCGGCTCATTCAAAACAGCTGAAAAAGTGAACTCCGCTGGCAAAAATCAAGCCGATGTTTACCTGCAATGAAAGGCAAAGCTGTCATTTTGATATATGAAAGAGAGTGGCTTACAAGAACAGATTGTATTATAGCTGGGATAAAACCTTAACTAACTCACTCTCACACCCCTCTATCTGCTAAGCTTGAGCAACTGGAGAGACATGAGTTGAATGGGAATATACAAATCTGAGTGGCACCTATATATTAGTCAAAATGCCAGAGTATCTTACTTTACTTTCCTAGGAAGAGAAAGAAATACTTATTAGTCAGAGAGAAAGAAGCTGACCCACTGAAGGACCTTCCTTTCATCTCTGCGTGCTTTCTCAAGCAAATCAACAAAACCTTTATGGCTACTTTACTAGTATCGATCTAGAGATCAGCTACCACAGATAATAATGCCGTCTCTGAAATGTATCCATGCCTAAAACCAGAGACATAAAGGTAAGAATGACTAGTGAGAAAAAAACACAAAAGTTTATTGACATAGAAGTACTGTAAAGCTTGGACATGAAATAAAATAATAAAACTTACCTAACTCCCATTTTAATCTGCTGTATGTCTGACTTCTATAAATACATAGTCAAAGGGTTCTGGGGCTGTTCTAAACCACAAAACAGTCATTAATTCCAAACATACTATCATGGTCATTTCCATTCAAGTACCCTGTTCTGACATGCTTGATATTCTTTCAAATATTTATTACTGGAAATTTTAAGCAAATCCATTGAATTTCACTTGGGCACTGATATTCTTTAATCTCCTTTCAAGACTGTAGTCATAGCTACTTAATGTTTAAATGTTTTCTGTAATTTATTAACTCCAGAAATATTTAGATATAGCAAAAAAAACCAAACAACTTTTAAGTTAACACACAGGACAGTGCATAAGAGCAAGCACACAAGTCCATATTTAGGACTAGATCACGTTATAAGCTTTGGAAGGAATTACAGGTCTCAGTTGCTTGTGTTTGATCTAACACACTGTATTACGTTTATGTGTACCATTGCCCTCTACAGGATGGAATTTCTGATTTCTGTAAGTGTTGCCATTATTTTGCTTTCTAGTAGCAAGCTCACAAAACAGTATATATTCAATTCCAAAGGTGGAAGTCTGTAGTTTTGTCACAGAAGGTTCTAGATTCCATACCTGACAATTCCATGATATAAAAGAGGCCACCAAGTATACAATATAGATCAGTTGTACAAAAACATATTCAGAATTGTTCCTTCAAAGAACAAATATGATTGCAAATACAAATGCAGAAAGCACCTAGCATCTTTATCCCCCCACAATAATGCCTTTCTTTATACAATCAGTAGTTTGTACAAGACATGACCATTAAGCACTTTTTAATACCTAGACTATTTTGAAAATATGTCACGTTTTCAAAATGTGAAAAGCATTTCAAACACACAGGTATGAGAAGAAACCTGCAAATACTGATCTGGCATTCTGAGTGTATAGTTTTAGCATATTATTTCACCATTATTTGCATTCACAAACCTACAGCAGCAATTCTGCATACAGAGATAGTTAACTTACATGACATTACTTACACAATATGCCCACATTTTCACTTAAAATCAGGCCACACTTAGAATGCTGGCAAAGATCCACAGTGTAAACAAAACCTAAGATGTGTTTGTAAGTATCATCTGACTCTGAATTAGATATTAATAAAGCAAATGAGAAATTTTGGCACCAATTAAAAAAAAAAGGCAAAGTTCTCATGGAATTCTGATCTGTACTTTATCTGAAATTTCAGGCTTCACAAAGTATTTCTCTCTCAACTTTTCATAAAAATGAATTTTAGCAGAAACACTGAGATTATCTCAACCTCTACCATTATCTGAACTATCATGTCTCTAGTTTCATATAATTTCCAGTTTTCAGATTCAATCAAATTATTTTTATAAAGACAGACCAAAAGACCACTGCTTCAGATTACTTGTTAAGAAGGTTCCCTTCATTTAGAGATTAAACTTCACTGTGAAAACATCATACATATAAAAATTGAACATATACATGTAGGCCTTCTAAAACTGACTGAAATATCCCTATCAAGACTTTCACATGTGGTAGAGGTATATGGGTTATTATTGGTTGTTTTGCTTTTTTGTTAATTACAGAAAAGGAAAATATTCTTTATGGAAAGAAAATTTCTTTTAAAAAATACATTTCAGAAAAGCATCGAACAAGACATTAATAACAAACTGAAAGGATAAGCAGAATTGAAGTCTGAAAAATTCTATATTTGTATTATACAGGCATTGTTTTCATTCTTGGCACCTTATTTTTCATGTACATAAAGAGAACGCAAGCTACAGCAGGGTGAGACAAAGATCAATGCTGAATGTATTACTTGGCATTGGTCAGACTCAGTTTAATAAAAAAAGAATTGATCCATTAAGCTAAACCTAATTCTTGGCTGAAAATGGTTGAAATCTCTTCTTTATACTGCTAGCTTCATAAAGACCTATAATATTTGGAAGAAACAACTCAGAGCTGAGTTTAATAAAATTAAATGTATTGCAAACATACTTAACAAGAATCTATCAAGTTGTTAATGATTACTATTAATATCAAACAATTTTTGTATAGAATTTTTTATTAGAGTAGTTGTAAAATATAGCCATGTGAAATGCAATATAAAAAGGAGTTTAGATAATTTGTAACAGCTACAATTGCAGAACCAAAACCTTAACCTACAAGATACAGTAATTTATTTTATCAATCCAGTTTCTCATACAAGTGCAATTCAATTTGTAAAGTATTTAAGTGCCAGTCATTAACACTGTATAGCAAAGTGCAGAAGGACAGAATCCACTATATGTGATTGTGTTATTATATGTGAAGAGACTGCAAAATAAATTACTTTTTCTATCAGCAAGGCTGGACACCTATTGTTAAAATACAACTTCAGATTTCTATGAACTACTCTACAAAGCACTGTTTCATAGCTAAGATAGCTAAAAGCAGTTATTGGTACTGGAAGGATGCCCTACACTGTCAAAGGGACATATTGACATCCATTTGCCTCTGTCACTGCTTCCTTGCAGAGTATGTCCCCTTTGAAGACCAGAGGTGCTCTGCATCGCCAGAAAGCCACCATCCCAATGCTGCTGCAAGCTCCCACTCTGCAGCTCAGCATTGCCAGCGCAAGCCAGGGAGAAGAACTCCCACACTCCTGTGAGAAATGCCAACAGCCTGTGCTGAAACACATTGGCTATCTTGCCTTGGGCAGCCAGCATCTACACTTCTGTGTTGTGCCTTCTTCTTGGACAAACACAGGGCCACAGGTTAAAATTTTGCCCAAAAAGTAGCTTTTATAACTGCTTTTAAACACCCTTTATAGATGGGATTGTCTCTTTAAACAATATATAAAAGAATGAGAGCAGGAATTATTGCTTCACCTAGGACTTGAACAGAAGAGGACATAATTGGAATCAATTCAGCAGCGGTTACAATCTAGTTACAGTTTTAATTAACATGACAATGCAACAAAAATACATCCACACAAAAATCAAAACTGATTCAGTGAAGAGAATTACTGAAACAGTGGGTGAGACTGAATGGAAAACAGCGCTGGAGAAAAAGGACAGAGAAGGAAATGGAAAGTCTTGAAAGTCAATTATTACCCGCCTGAAGGTTTTATGTGCTGTCTAGCATCAGAACATTGAGTGTTAAAAATATAAATATTGTGGATAAAGAGGCATATTTAAGGTACAAAAATATTGATAGGGAAGACAACTGGAAAGATTAGAGCATGAAGTTAAAAGATTGTAACATGCTGATAAGGAAAACAAAAGGGGAAAATGAAAGGGAAAGTTCACATAAGGTGAGAAAATTGTAAATAAAGATTTTTTTCTTTTCAAGCACATAAAGAGAATAAGGTCACTGAGAGAAACAGAAGCACACCTATGAAATGGCAAATGGCAGTTTACTAACAGGAAGGAGCGACTGCTTAAAAATGAACTCTCTATTTTATTGTCCATAAAACAAGGTTGGGACTGATGACAGGATCAGACATAAATTTCCTGGGGGAGGAAGAATAAACACCAAAGAAAATCAGTAACAAGCCAGAACAGCTCATCAAGAAATTAGGAAGTCTGAAGGTTGACATAACTCCAGGAATAGACAGAATTAATTCAGGCCTCAGAAGGATATGTCAGGAGAGATAGAGGAATCATTAGCAGACATATTTAAAACCTGTTCAGAAATATGAGCTGAACTGAAGAGAGGTTAGTGATAACCACTCTCTAAAAAAATACAAAATCCTGACTTCACATCTATGTCATACTCTTGAAAGATTATTATTTCAGGAAACAATACGATTAAGAGTTTGTATAGCTGCAAGAGAAATTGCTAGAATGGATCACCAAAGGGACATAATGCCTAAAAATGCCCTCAGCACTTTTTTGAGAAGACTTACAAATTACTGATCATCATGGAAGGTGCAAGCATATAGCCCACACTCTTTAGAAAAGCTTCTGATAGATTAACACATAAAGAAATAATCTACAAGATCAGGAAGTGTGGGAACAATCAGTAAGACAACAGGATATGTTTCAAAGGGAAAAACTGGTAGGCTAGTCAATTAAAAGAAATGGGATAAAATTCAGAATGACCGAACTACACTCAGATTAAAAACCTGGCAGAGTAGAAGTGAAGACAAATTAATTCAGTGTAGACAAATTTATGCTAATAAAGCTTTCAGCAAATAACAAGCAAAGAGGCTCTACACTTGAAAGACATAAAGTTCAAGTCTCTCACATTGATATACTCCATTAATTTCAAATTTCTGGTTTTCACAAGAGAAAGAGGTGAGAAGCAAGCCTTCTGAACATTAGAAGAAATTAAGAAAGGGAAACAATTTTTTTAAAAGCTCAGTGCAAAAGGCAAATAATGGCAGAAGTAAGCCCCCTGCATTTTCTCTATCATTGTAATACAAAGCAATATGAGAACGTGCTGGCATACTTGAGGATCTTGAGGACTGGCCCAAACATTACAGAAATAAGTGGTTTTCTTCACTGAGATCAATGCACCTTTTGGTCAGACTATTGCTAACTTCAGAAAATCACACAATTTTCAGTAAAGGAAAAAAAATCATATCTCTTAAAAGAAAATCAAGACATTATGACTATTACTATTGGGGTGATGTGCTAAAAATCATGGAACAGAGCTGTCCCACAATTATCTCTAACTCTCAGCTTTTTGTAAGCCACTCAGTGTTCTTTTCCTTTGATTGTCCTCTAAAGCTACCCACTTCGTTTCTTTGGTTGGTCCTCATTAGCAAGTCCATTAGTATTTCTAGCAATTCTAACATGAGCACTTCATCCTTAGTGGAATCAGAACACTCTGTACAAACCAGGGCCATTGATTTATTGGCATAATATTTTAGTAATATGATTCATCCCACTAAGAAATTGATCATTGCCCACCGAAACCAGCTGCAGTATTGCCACTGATTTAAGTGAAAGCTGGAACAGATTCAATGGCCAAGTTATCAGGGAGAGATTTTCATTGATCTGTCCACAAAAGCACAAAGATCTCCACAAGAAGTTAAGTCTAATAAGGAACCTGGAAAAAGATTAATTTTTTTTTTTTAAAAAACCTTTCTCATACACATTTCGAAGAACCATATCTCTCATTAACCTGTTAATTTACTCAACTTTGGCAGATGCTTCTAAAATTCCTTTCCAGACTTCTAAAATCTTGATTATCCTAGATAGCAGCATATCATCTGCAAATTCTGTTCAAAGTTCACTCAATCTGTTCAATTTTCACTCAATACTGAATAACACCAATCCTAATACAGTACAACTGATGACACCATTGGTACAAGCCTCAATTTTATCACTGTAGCCACAATTCTTGGATACACTTGAACAACCCAGTAGATTAGAGAACAGATTAAATTTTTATTTTAAATAATACATACTGATTTATACAAATCACAAACTAGTTGCAATAGAATACTCTTTAAAGCTAGCCACATTTTTAAACTTCCAATTTTCCAGCATGGTAGCTGTTTTAAAAAGGAAGTTATATTAAATTATTATCAAAATATTAGTTACAAGCAGTGGAATGGTGCAGGGGCACCTACACTTAACTTCACCAGCCATAGAAGACCATCTCTTCTATAGAATGGGTAGAGTGCTTTTCACTCACGAGGTGAGTGAAAAAACATATATGTTTAATCCAGACATAGTTACTGACACTCTAGACAATAATCTTTTCAAATAAAAATGAGATTACCTAACTCCAAACCTTAATATATAAATTCTCTTATACCAGTGAGATTATCTGTTTTCTCCTTTACCTCCATTTTGATTTTTCAACTGTCTACTTCATACATTCCTTCCTAATCAGACATAGCTGTCATTGGCTTCAGGGCAGGATGTCATTCAATGCTGTCAGAAGTATTTCTTCAAAGCAGAAGAACGAAGATGGAGTTCCTATCTGCTTGGTTGCTAATGATTTGATAAAGAGGTTTGTCATAAGTTGTTTTACTAAAGCAAAAATTATATATGAACAACTTAAAAAATACTAAAAAAATAATGAAGTGTGTGTTTTTCAAAAGTACTCAGTTGGCCTAATTCTGATGTTAGTAGTAGAATTCCCATTGACTTCAGGAGATAGTTAAGTCGACACTGAGCACATATGGAAAATCACTCCATACAGAATCAACTCTGATCAATGAAGGTTTATTTTTTAATAACTTAACAGCTTGTGAAAGGAGCACATTGACAGCTCTCTGTTTCTACACACTTAGTAGGTCGAGAAAGGTTCTTCTCCCCCCCTACTCTGCCCTGGTGAGACCACATCTGGAATATTGTGTCCAGTTCTGGGCCCCTCAGTTCAAGAAGGACAAGGAATTGCTTGAAAGAGTCCAGCGCAGAGCCACAAAGATGATTGAGGGAGTGGAGCATCTCCCTTATGAGGAGTGGCTGAGTGAGCTGGGTCTCTTTAGCTTGGAGAAGAGGAGACTGAGGGGTGACCTCATTAATGTTTATAAATTTGTAAAGGGCAAGTGTCAGGAGGACAGAGCCAGACTCTTCTCTCTGATGTCAAATGATAGGACAAGGGGAAATAGGAGCAAGCTGGAGCATAGGAGGTTCAACCTATCATAAGGAAAAACTTTCTTAGTGTAAGGGTTACGGAGCACTGGACCAGGCTGCCCAGAGAGGTTGTGGAGTCTCCTTCTTTGGAGACATTCAAAACCCACCAGAACGCATTCCTGTGTGAGCAGGTGATCCTGCTCTGGCAGGGGGGTTGGACTAGATGATCTTTTGAGGTCTCTTCCAACTCCTAATATTCTGTGATTCTTTGTGATTCTGTGTGAAACACACAACACATCTCATCATGAACCAGTGCAGACAAGCTCATTTATGAAATTAAGGTATCTCATATGTAATCTTTAGAAGTGAGGAGACTTTTCTCCATGTCTATCCAACCAGAATAGAGAGCTACTGAAATTAATAGGAAAAATGGTGAGTTTTAAGATGAACACTTTTCAAGCAGACTGATCACATAAGATCCGGCATGGCCGGCTGACAGTCAAAGCTCTTAAACTGTACTGAGATGGAATAAAATGAAACTATACCACTAGTTTCTGGAAAGCTTTTGCATCCAGTGCCTAATTCTCAGAGTTTCTTAAAAGTTTAAGGGGAAAAAACAAACCATGATAAAAACAAACAAACAGACAGACAAACAAAACCCCACAGACAAACAGACAAAAAACTGAACACCAAACCACAGAGAACTCTGATTATATCATCTGTGATTTCTGTCATGCCTATGTTTCATTTACTGCAGTTTTACAGGACTGACTTAGTTTTGGTAGGTGGAAAACAAAGACTAGTGCCCAAAAACCCCAGCATTTATAATGAATCCTGATTCACAGAAGTCACTTTGTGTTTTCAAATGAAGCTGTTACAATCATCCCAGAAAAAGTTACTGGAAAGTATCACTGGGGTAGAACATGTGTGTGCAGCGTATGTGAGGCGCAGGTGGTAGATAGGGGAAATTGTTAGTTAAAAGGACCAAATGACTGGAAGAGGGAAAAGATAAATTATGGTACAGCTATTAATATGCCTGTTATGCAGTGAATGCTCTTGCTTTTACTGTATTTGAAATCTGCTACATGTTATTGTCTATTTTGCTTTTTAATTTTAAGCATGGTCTCCTTCACTGGTATTCGTGTTGAACTCAGGAGTTCCTTGTTTCAAATTGCAGCGAAAAGCTCATTTTGAACAATTTAGTCAGGCAATGAAGGAGAGCTGGAGGTAGTCAGGCAGCAGAAGTTTCTGCTATGCCTTAGCATGCTGTCCTGATTATAGTGCTATTATAGTTTGCTGTTCATAGAAATCAAGGAATTTATGAATCATTAAAAGGTGCAGGTGATAGAGAAGTTATTATAATAGCATTCAGAAACAGTACAAGAACTATCACAAAAGCTACAGTGTTAACACCATTGACTGAATATAAATTCAGTTGTGAAATTACATGATAGCTGAGAATGTAGATACGCCAAATTTTCAACCAGCCTTAAACCAATCACTAATCATTTGCACATTTTTGATATGTGACTATTTCTATACGAAACTGTTTCAGGTCTATAGAAAATGTACCAACACTCATTGAAAGTACATTGTGATTATGTAAAGTCCTGGGCTGCGGCTTGTGAATATTAACAGATCTTATACTAAGTTACTCATTTTCCTGAGTATAAAAAATTGAATATAAAAATTTGGGGAAACAATTATTTTGGTTCTCTGAAGACCTGACTTCTGGAAGTCTGACTTCCTGACTTTCAAGCATGTCTCCTGAACAACATGAACAACCATTACTTAACATGCACTGTTACCACCACCAAAAGCATCTATTTTTTGTTATTGATTATTTAAAGTGCATAATCATATGCACTATTTTTTTTCTGGTCTTTCTCACCCATGTCATTTTAATTGACTAAGTTTCTGTGGGACTCAATAGTGCAGAACCACAGCTATTCTGCTCAGCTGCTACCAAAAGCTCTTAGCTATGGTCATTTTGCCTCATATGACATTCTTCCTGCTCCTCACATTAGTCCTCTGCTTGATATTTTTCCAACATCCTTTAAAACAAAGAGTGAGGACTCCATGCAACAGAAAAACAGATGAACCCATTAACTATAGCCCAATTCCCCTTTATACTCTTTGAACTAGAGAGGCCTGACAGTTCACTGAAGGGGTGCGGCAGGTCAGGTTTGAAGTCTGTTAATACAGCTGTGAGGGCTTGCTTGCACAACATCTTTCCACGCTGTCTCTTGCTCCAGTAAGAGCTGCAGTAAAACTTGTTTGGCTTTGATGAACACTGAAATTCATCAAATTAATCTCCTAGAATACATTTAAGACAGAAGGAAAATAACTGTCTTTACCAATCTGCACCATTTTTTCTTGACTAATTCATGGGAAAAAAATAGGCAAAATTCCTCAGCACTATGCTAGCTGTATTACCTTCCTCCCACGGGCACCTTGGGAAAGTCCTTTAGTTTCTCTGAGCCTCCACTTAGCCAACTATAATTCAGGACTTCTTGACCACCTGTGCTGCAGAATGGAACTCCCTCTTTCAGAGGCCCAGCCATTTCAACATTGTATTCACAGATCCTTAAGTTTAACAAAGAGTATAAAGAACCGAGAAAAAGAAGCTTTTAAAGGATTGTCATTCCTCTCTTGCAGTGTTCCTCAGCTGTACCTGGCATCATAAAATGAAAAACATTGGCCTACATGCAAAAGATACACTGCTTGCATAAAGATCTTAACGAATCACTAGTAAACTATTGAAAAGATAGTATGGGGAAGGAGGTGTTCTCTACTTACAAGAAGTCATTTAGTTGCTGACAAATCCCTAGTAATAGTAACGTGTAGTTTTACTATTCATCCTAATAGCCAAGATAGAGGAATTCATACATATAGGTTTTCACAATGTTTTGTCTCAGAAATATTTATCTTTATAAGCTACAATAGATGACATTCCATAATGCTACCTCTTACTGTAGTTAACAATGCAGGGAAGAAATCTGTCTTTGTCCTCAAGTTCCATTATAATAAAAAAGCAATAGAAGAAAATTAACAAGTGCATATAAAGTAAATAACTATTTTTGACAAATATATATTTGTCATCATAGCTTCCAAGTGATGTAATCACTTGCTCTTCTATCACAAATGAGGACCACCACAAACTAGTAAGGTAACTGTTTATTTTTATATAATACAACACATTTTAATTTGAAAGCTCTGTGCGGAATATGGGCACAACAGTGAGGGACCACAGCCAAAACCTGCCCTACTTCTATAGCAACCTACAAAAGATAGCTGGTGCAAAACAAAATGCCAAGGTTTGAGATTTCAGTTCAGCTGGGTAACCTGTCCCAGCGTTCGACTGCCCACCCTGTGAAAAATTATTCCTAATACCGACTCAGAATTTCCCATCGCAGCTCATGTCCATTGCCTCTTCCCCTTTCACTGTGCACCTCTGAGAAAAGTCTGGCTCTGTCTTCTCAAAACGACACATACTCTCCCATTGCATGCATGAAGACAGCAATAAAGTCTCACTTTAGCCTCAAATCTAATTTTTCAAGAACATTCTAAAACACCATGTGAGACAAATTACTCAGTACTAAATGTATCTATCTCTGAAGGAGAAAGGGTTGTGTCAATCCAACTGGGTTTTAAACTTTTCCTAGAAACACTTCTGGTAGAATTACTCATTGATAATTGATGAATTTAAATTACTTCTGACAATTAACAAAATTACAAGTGCAAAGTACTGCTTATTGGCAAATACAATGTGCTGGAATCTGCCTGCCTTCTTCATGTAATATTCCCTGTGCTGGCTCCCCAGCGGTATTTTTCACAATAAAATAGGATGGTTTTTACCGAAAAAGCATATGATAATAAAGCTTCCCCTTTACATAACTTATATTGTGCAACACATCTTGTTTATTTGTGTAAATTTATATTGTGCAGTTCTGGATCCATTCAATCTCAGGTCAGAATTATTAGAAAACTGTGACGGTTACATGAACACAGAATCTTTATTTAGGAAGAATATGTAACAGAACTTCCAGCAGATAACATGCCTGCCTGGCAAAGATGGATGCCATACAACTGAAAAATGGTGGGAGAAGTGAAGACTCAGCATTCACCTGGTGAAAAGCTGAAGATCTGTAAAACCTTCAAAAAATCTGAATAACTCAGAGCATTCGGATGCACATGTAAAAGATGACAACTCCTTTATGTTAACTCAAGTGTAAAGCTTGGAAGTGTTACAAAACCAGCAAATGTTTATGTGTTTATTTTTTAATGGAAAACAGAGTAGGAAAATGACACAGGAACTGCCCCTACCAGTTTCACAGGGATAGCACTTAGATGAAAAGGGTCAGTTATTCTCATTGTACTGAGTACCACAGGGCTGTCCAACAAGAGAGAGCTGTCTTCTATTTTTTACTTCTCCAATGCAAGGATTTGTTGTGGAGAATGAAAAAAACAAACATGTTTTTAAATAGAAACCATTTAAATATGGTTTCTATGTAACCCGAAGTTATTGCTTTCACATTTGGTTCTCTGATCTCTTACATAGTTGTTTTCATTTGCTGGTTTCAAAGACAGGTTGCGCGGGGTATCCGTTTTACACAGGTAAAGAGCACCAGGCTAAGAATTAGGATCCTGCTATTTATTAATTTCTTCTACCAGCTCTCTTCTTTTAACAAAGGATAGGTACTGGCTTTCCCCTTGGCCTTTGAAGTTCCAGGTCACTTAACCAAATATCCAAATGTGCGCACTGGTGTCACTTAACATCTGGGAAGATTCATAGCAAAATTAAAAAAATAGCAGAAGCATATCTTGTTGAGGCTCTTCTTTCCCTGTGCAAGTCGATTTCAGCATAATTCACTGGATAATATGTAATCTGAATAGATACTTCTTTACCAAATTTGATACTGCATTGTTCACTGCCAAAACCTGCAGCCCTTTACCTGATATTTTCATTCAAAATATGTGACCAGCCTATATAATGCAGTGAATCTCGACCTCAAACCACTGCTAACACATACTTGCATATTTAAGGCATGTCTATAACTGGGGCTCCTAACAGTTCACATTCTCTTAACTCAAATGTTTTAATGAAAATAACAGTGAAGATCAAAGATTTCTCTCATACTCTGTTTCGTTACTAAATGCATAAGGTCTGACTGAGCTAAATGTCAGATTCTGACTTGTTTGATTTAGCCTTGCTATTTAGTAGTAATTATGGACAGAAGTCTCATTTAGGTATATTGATCCAGTCTTTAACATAAGGAATAAATTCAGCAGCTCAGGTATGGAAAACACTGGATGAATTCTCAATTCATGCACCTCTACGAAGAACAAAGAAGCAGCAACACATTGGCAGTAGCACTGATCCCTAGACACAGATGCCTGTAGCTAAACATGCTAGCAAAGCTTTTCCTCAGGGAGAAGCTACGTCACAAACAACAAAAAACGTGTGGCCCACCAATGAATGAGTCATGTATGTGGAAGGTTCCAAGTCTGCCTTCATGGAAGACAGAATCTCAATTCAGGAAAGCATTTAATCATATGTTTCAGTCCATCAGAATTCATGAGAGTCCTTAAGTATGTGCTTATTTTTAAAAGATGCTTAAGTGCCATTGATTTCAAGTACATATTTAAGTGCTGTCCTCAATATAAATTATTTCTGAAACCAGGGTTGATGGGAGTTTTATCACTGATTTTAATAAGAGCAGAACAGGAACTAAAGAATTTTAAGAATCCCAAATGCTTATCAAAATTGAATGTCTACATGACAATAAGGAAAGAATAGTCATGTAATGTTGCATATTTATATTTTAGCTACCTAAATAAATAAATTCTGAAATTAATGAAAAATCCTAAGCCTCTCATGCTAACAAAAGACATTTATCACTGAAGGGAGAAGAACTTCTCTACATCACCCTAAATTTTTACCTTTATGCATACTTTCTTATCTTCGAGGTTTGTGGAGGTTTTTTTAAGACTAACAATACAATTTTTCTGGTTAAATATACTTATTTTTTAAGGTATAAAAAAAAATCCATAATATAATTCTATGAGAGTTACCATAATAGACTGTAACAGCTGCTATGGTCTATTGTGTAAATAAGTAATTACGGAATTTACAGACTATCATGTAAATATGTAATTATGGACTTTTTAAAATGTGCATTATTTCCTCAATAGTTTATCGTTTAAATATGTAATTATGGACTTTAAAACATGTATTATTTACTCAGACTGCAACAGCTCCTTGGGACAGAGCTGTTCTGGCCTATTGGGTAAACATGTAATTATGGAAATTTTAAAAATATGTATTATTTATTTTCTAGTGCTGCTGTCAATACATCATAACAGCCATTTTTAAATGAATACCATGTAGTCAATATTCTGTCCAGTTTTCATAGGTCACTTAAAGTACCTCTCTGCATGGTTGCGATGCTGAATAGTAAAGCCTTTGCCTTGCCAAGTATCTTACCACAGGGACACCAAACGAAAATCAAATGGAGGATTCCACAAATAGTTCCATTAATTGGCTTTTCCCACAAAGATTCATAAATGCAGTCAAAAGGAAGCCCTTCTGTCATTTCTTTCATAATTTTAATAGAGTATATTTCACTGTGGTCAGGGGTTGGTATCTCACAGAATATTCCTTGGAGGTGCTACAGTAAAGCAGTGAACTTAGTGTAATGCAATCAGTGGGGGGGGTCACTTCCTAATGGCTTCTCAGCTCTGAAACCAAGGACCGTGTCTACATCAGCAGACAAGGCAGGGAAAGCAGAGATGATCTGTAAAGGAAAACAATGCTAAGGACCCAATGTGCATATTCCATATTTTTCAGCTGGTTCATTGCAGTCCAGTTCTGGTCTGGTTCTGGTCTGGTCCTGGTCTGGTCCCATGGAAAGAATACTCCCAAGCAGCTGGAACACACTCCCTGTGCTCCTATAGAATAACTTCTGGTGTAATCCAAGAGGAATTCAGTTTTTGTTATAGGAGGCTATAATGAGAATCAAAGCTCTGGAAGTGGGCCTGATCCCTTCCAAACCTCATTTTTTAATGAACTAAAACACTAAGGTAGAAACATCCACAGAATACACTCAGTCATGTCACTTGCATTCTGATTTCTGTACATCTGAAGCAGCAGTCAAGATGTAGCGAGCAGTTCTGTAATTTAGGAAGTTGGCATTTTTGCAATGTACAAAACCATGAATTCCAGAAATACTTCCGATGACAAGAGAATATTCTTCAAAGTGGTGAAATGAAAATTATTAAGGGGGTTTCACTCATCCAACATGGAACTTCAAAGACATTGAGAAAAAAGGGTAATTACCATTACCATTAAATATTTATGTTTTTAAACTATCCATAGGCCCCAATCAGAGACAAATGCTAGGTGCTTTGCAAACATTTATGAATATCCCAACCTCAAAGACTTCACAATTTAAGAATGCTTTTTAGAAGCAAAATTAATGTGTTCTTAGACTAAAATGTATGCACTCAGTCTCTGATCTGCTGTGTCTGCATCTATATATCAATAATTCTAACATTTAGGCATGATTTTCCTAATAGGCCATAGCAAAAAGGAGAACCAGAATAACTTATTCTTGTAAATATATAGGACAGTTGTATAGGAGTGTATTACTCTTTAAAAAAATCCTATCGTTACATTGGAAATAGAAGTGGTATTGTCATTTACCTAAAATTACCTCCTCAACTAGAAAAGGAGAGAGAAGATAAAACTCAAAAAAGAAAAAAATATTTTACACATAAGGTATATTACCACATTAAGATATATATATTATTGAATTTTACTAATGCTACCTTCTCCATAGTCTACAGTCCTCATGTAATAATAAAGCCCTAAGACATGAACCTAAATAGAAAACACTATATTGATATGTTTAAACAAATTAAATAAATAAATAAACAATAACAATATAAATAAAAACAAAATAATTTCCATCTTAATGAGAGATGGTAGGGCACAGGCTGGAGTGAGACTGAGTCTGGCTGCCAGCTCAACCCTTTGGTATGGATCTGGACTAACTGGAGGGAGTCTGGACCTCTAAGGAACAGGGGAAGAAACTGAGATTTCTTAGTCCCAAGAGGAGATGACTGGCAGGGACACAGTAATATTCTTTGGATACAGGAAAAGACAGATGAGTGAATAGACTCTTCTTTATGTCCAATTTAGATATGACAAATGGAATTCAATATGTCAAGGGAGATTTAGGTCAATGGGTTGCTCAGGAAGACCACAAAATCTTTGTTGCAGAAGTTTTTTAAGAATGGAGTGAACAAAATTTCACCAATAATGGCACAGCTATCCTGCCTTGGAGAAAGGAAGATGGCCTCTCGAGATCCTTTCCTGTCTTGCTCCTACAGGGCTTTATGCTTCAGAACTACCTACAAGTCCACAACTATAGACTCAGTTTTATGCCTAAAAAGCCAATGAAACCCACTGAACTTCTAAACAACAAAGAACTAAAAAATATGCTGAATAATATCCATCTTTGATACAGTCCACATAAGGATAACATACATATTTCAAGATCAGATTTCCTGTTAGTTCCCCTGAACAAGGAAGTACAATAGTAGTATGTGTGCAGAGATAACCTAAAGAAAAGTTCACACTGATGAGTCATTAGCTGTGCATAAATAATGTTTTTATTATACGCAACATTATCTGTCAGGGTTCTGACTGCACCAATAGGCTCTGCAGCCTCTTCTGCCTCCTCCCCAGGGGTCTGGCTGCCCATACTCAAGGCCATCTCTGGCAAGGGGCCAGGCTGCACCAGATTGTTCAAAACTGTGAGAAAGGGAGGTGCAAGAAGACACTTTCCTACCTCCCTATATGCATCAGTAACATATATGTTATTTTCAACTTTAGAAGGTCACACTGTTTATTTTTGAAAAGCAGAAAAAAATGTTTCATCCAAACGTATCGTTCATTTAGCAGAAGAAAAAAGCTGACAAGAAAATGTACAGGAGATAGGAACTACAGCCTAAACAAGCAACAAACATAGGCCATGTTAAAAAAAGAAACAACACTCCACAACTGGAACCCAGGAGCTTTGAAATCTCCAGCCATTAACAGAATTTTTACCTCTCTGTGATGAGTGTCACTGGTGACTATGAGTTTTCTGTAATAATAACCCTGCCTTTCTAAAAGTAGTTGGAAATTTTTGTTCTCTGGGCCATGGTACTTAACCACCTGCACAAAGCAGGTAAGTTTTACGAACTTGGAGGAAGAGTTGTATGCTATTCACTAAAGGTTTGGAACCGAACACTGGGATTTCTTTCCAGAACCTGTGAGTCTGCTATACTCCTTGCTCTTTTGAGCTGTTTGTTCTGGAGCTCAGCCTGCATTTGCAAGGTCATGCCGGATACTACTCGTCACACTATGTTGCCTATGCGTGAAATCCTCATTTTGTGCAAAGCTCACAAATATATATTCATGTCATAGTATCTTAATGTCCAGGGATAGTTTGAGCATGCCAAAGTGAGGCTGGCTGCCACACATGCTCTGCATTATTGTGGCAAAATAAAGCAAAGCAGAAAGTTGTCAGTTTGCGACTGGAAATCTTACGGGAAGGTTAGCATAGCTGCACTTCTGGAACTAGGTGGCTGCTAAAGTAAGATCTTGCCTTCTGTGTCTGCAATTAGTTATGTGTGAAGTAGACATCCCAAAATCAGAAGCAGTGTCCATTTTTGTAACAGTAATTATTATTGTGAAGCCATTTTCAAGGTGAGATTATGGGCACTAAACCGCTGGGACTGGCTGTGCTGCCCATGCGTTAAATCCTCATTTTGTGCAGACTTAATGAAAAAGATAGTTTCTTGTAATATGTTCTGTTTCGTCAGTTGCTCCTACACAGCAATATAGGGGTGCTTTCTTTGTGCTTAATACGTGCAGTGATAATTTTTCCACATGCTCTTTCTGTAACTGTTCCACCACAAAACATTCTGTTTAACTGGAATTAAGGTTGTAAACATGGATTAATAAATTAAGAATAAATTCTGTACTAATTGACTGCACACACAACCTTGCTGACATCGATGGGAGAAAAAGCTACACAAGAACATTACGAGCTGGATTCTTATCTCAGAAATCCTACTCTATCTCTACATAGGCAAGTACAACAAAGAATCAAATCCTGTGCTGAAGTTTATAAGAAACACATGCTACAGTATCAGGAATGCAAGATTCAGCTCTCAATTTGCAAGCATGAAGGACAGGACTGCTAAAGCACTCATCAGTGGCCTAAATCTGCTCTCATTGGAGTAAATTACATTTTTACCACTGACGTTAATGACAGTAGAACTAAGCCAGTAATCAGCACTTTTGGAAATCCTATCCTTTGTGATTCTAATTAAACAAAATAATACAGGTTTCTTTTGCTTCCTCAGCTAACCTCTTTGTAAAGTCTTATCAACCTTTCACCTGCAGTTACATCACAGGATGAACCACACATCCCAAATTTACTTTATGTTTCAGCCACACACATCCTACTGGCAAAATCTCTGCTAATTCCTTGAGGAATTATTGTTGTTGTCAGTATTGTTTTTCCTCTTAGCCTTGACAGATCTGTCCATCTTTGTGACTGAAATTAATTTTTTTTTCTTTCACTTTCATAAGATGATATTTTATTGTTAACATACTAGGAGATAAAACAGTAGCGGAGAGCAAGTAAAATATACAATAATTAACAGAAAATAAAATAACAGCAATTAATGAAGAGACCTTCCAAGTAGTCTCCAAATGATAATACAAAAATTCACAATGGTATTGTGAGCCTTGGTTTACTTCTACCTGTAATTTACCTTGAGGTCTTAGCATAAAATTTGCTTAGAATTGAGAAATACCATTATTAGCATAAAAATGAGGTATGTTCTACCTATTTCATGTATTAATTTAGCAGAATATATTATTACACAACTTTATACTGTAAGCACAAGGTCACACAGGATATGACTTGTCACACTGTGTTGCCTATGCATGAAATCCTCATTTTGTGCAGAGCTCCAAAATATATATTCATGTCAGAATATCTTACTGTCCAGTGATAGCCTGAGAGTTTCATTCTATTGCATACTGGGGAAACAGATTCAGCATCATTTGAGAGGTCTCTTCTTCTCTCAATACCTGAATGAACTCTCATTAATCAAAAAACTACAAACACTCACCAAAAGGGAACCAGCCCCATTAATGCCCTCTTCAGTCTGAGAGAAAATTATATCCACTCTGCCAGCATTTTTTAATCATTTCTCTGTGATCATCCCAGTCAAATAGCCAAAATATGGCATTGATTTTATAAAGTTAGTTACCAGAAAACAGAACCTAGCTTTACTATATACAGTAAATGAAAGAAATTGTTTCTAGGGATGGAATTTCACTGACATTGCCAGTGTTGTATTAACTGCACAGATCTCAAGACAATCCTAGAGATAACATGACCTTCTCCAAACTTTTAATCAGTTTGGTAAGCATACATTAAAAATTCAAGCTTTGCTTACACTGGACATACCAATGTTTGTAGTTTGATAAGAATGAGTTCCTACCTGACTCTGATAACTGCCTACCCATCAACTCCTCATTGTTTTGCCCAGCTATAAATGTTTTTCTCCTCTAAACACATCCACACTGAAGAACTAGAAACAGCAAATTTAATATTAAGTCTCAGGGAAGCCTTTTTTTTACCAGACATAAAATTGAGATTGTTGTATAAGCAGTTTCAAGTGGGACAGGTTGCCCAACAAAATTCTTAAACCTAAGGAAATGTCAGTTTGCATTAAGAAAAGAAATATTATCTTAGTCTTCAATAACACAGCAGAAAGCAGTAGCAGTTTAGAGATCAGAGCAGATAACCAGTGTAGCCTCCAGACCAGAACAGCAGGTTTGACATGATACTCAAGTAAATAGCCAGAACAAAACAGCAATTAACAGCTAACAGGCCACTTAAATGAAGAGCTTTCCTTGAGAAAACAGCCTCAGACCTTCAGAGACTCTAGGAACTGACAGCTCAAGCAGGAAGTGGCAAAAAATCGAAGTGTATGGGGATTGTCCTAAACAGGCCTTTTATTCACAGAATGTACAAGCCCAGAAATGCCTGACCTCAGTGTAGATGTAGGGGAAAGTAGCTGCAGAGAGGAGGGAATAAAGAGAGGAAAGGAAACAATAGATTTTGAGCAATGACCTTCTAAGAACAATGAAAACATAATTTCTCACTAATGTCTTCAGAACCAAAATTTTGCATGGTTTAACATTTAGCGCTAACCTGTGCTTTGCAACTTTATCACACAAATCGCTGCCATAACACTCAAGTGTAACTCTAGTGAGTCACCAATGGTTTCCTGTAGACAGACATGGACCCCGTGCCACAGCTATTACTTGCAGGCCACTCTGTCACTCCCTTAGTGCACTATGTGCGCACACAGACTCAGCAAAGAGACAATCACGCGAGAGAAACAAACCCACGGCCTTGTACAAGCACACTCAGCAGTGACACCGATGTGACCACCGCAGTTCTCCTTGCCTCGTTTCAATGCACCACCACCACGTTGGTATGAACACGGGCTTCTCAGCATCACAACAATGAACAATTGTAAAATGTGCTGCCTTGGCAAAGGACATGGACGAGCATGAGACTCTCAAACACTCTCAAACACCCAGAGTCCCAACCACCTTTTTTGTTTACAATGCCTCATAGTTCTGCAAGATCAAGCAGTTTTATTTCATTCATGAGTTTGATCCCCACGAACATTTTAAGTTAAACAATTCAAAGATAAATAAAAATCTATCTTTTTTGCCTCTCTCAATCTCATGGACATGTGGGACTGCAGCCCCAGAAAAACTTGTAGGTTCAGCACTATGTCAGAAAAAAGCCTGTAACCAGCCAACTGCCTTCCCCAGCCCCTACATCCTACTACCACCATAGTCATTTTGCTGGTCCTTCTCCCAGCCTCTGCTCTGACAAAACAGCTTGCAAAACCCTGGAAGCAACACATGCACTGTGCCACTTCCCGAACACTCTGATACAAGGCTAAGTGCAGAGCAGCAGGGCACACAGCCCATGTGTTGATCACAAAACGAGGGAGAGGCCACTGCCTGTTAGGCAGATCCAGGAGGGCAGAGGTGCCAAATTAGTTTTACAGCTTTCTAGCACTGAGATGTGTCTGGGGCCAGGGGACTTTTTGATAGACGCATGGGAGCAACACTTGCAGTCTGCTTGAAAGGGTCATTCCACATTTCACAGCAGTGGCCTATGGGGGGCGCAGTGTCAGATCAGCAGTCTAGGGGCTGCTTGTTGGCAAGGCAAAGGACCCAGGCACCTTTTGGGTTGTTTCATAGGGCCCATGGGGCAAGGTGAAAGGGGGAGGAGCACAGTTCTGAGGAACACCAAGGCTAAACCCCTAACTTGGTTGAGAGAGGGTTGGGGCTAAGAGGGTTTGGAGGGAAAAGTGTTTAACAATGAGGGTATTTTGTGCAAGGAAGATTGGAGGTGATGCTGTTTGGGGATGAAGCTATTTGGAAGCAAGGGTATTTGGGAGTGAGAGAGGCTGGGAAAAAAAGCATTGAGGGCAAGGATTTTTGGGAGCAAGGGCTTTTGGAGGCAATAACTCTTGAAGGTGAGGGTGTTTAAGGCTGAGGGCATTTGGGGGCAAAAGCAGATAGGGGTAACAACATTTGGGGCAGACGGCATTTGGGGACAAGGGCATTTGGCGACTACAGCATTTGGATGTGAGGGTGTTTGGGAGAGGGTCTCAGTGCTGTTGACAGCTCCCGACCACCTCCTCTGGTCCCCACACTCTCTCTGTGATGCGGTTCTCGGACACCGGGAGCAGGA